>NC_091118.1:184827880-185087880 GCF_040183065.1 Periplaneta americana
ATCCCATAGTAAAGGGTAACGTATAGTTAGCCGTTATACCTGGCTTTCCCCAAGATTGGAACCTTCAACAACTCAAGAGTCATGGGGTTTCTACTGTTGAGGGACGTAGTTTTGTATTTTCGACTTGGGTTAATCACAAAAACGAAAATGGATGCGTCATAATCAGGGAGCGAAACTTGTTGCCCGTTGGGAGAGAGGCAAGTGGTTTCAGCTTTCAGGTTAACTGTGTTTTAGAGTCCCTCTACAGCATACGAAGAAGGCAGCGTGAGTCATGCTCCGTTGAACTACTGTGCCTTACTATAGTCCCGTCGCTCTAATTTCCGGCAGCCAATCGCGTTGCAGGTCGGCTACATTTAAACGTGTGCGTCTTGTGATTCGCTGATTCATTTCTTAAGGCTCGATAAATACTTAATATAATCGCCCGCCATTTTAGCTCTTTCGTTGGCGTTCGCAGAAAGCACACGAAGACGTTATTTGCCGCTCAATTACTTGCTGAATTACATTGCGTTTGATTTATTATCATAGGAGCTACGGCATGATAATGTTTTACGGTGTGGCAAATAGATTCCTCGTATGGTAGCTCGGCAACGTAAGAACAAAAATGGCGAACGATACTACCTACCTAGACTTTATAGAACCCTTCACTTTCTAAGACGTAATCAAAGAGGCGGAGTCAAGCCGGAAATAACAGCGTCGGGACTATAGTAGGTGTTAGCCACTTACTTGCTTTGTATTGCACTCTACGAGCAACTTTTTTAATTGGTTATTTTACGACGCTTTATCAACTGCGATGAGTAACTTACATTATGGGCTAGAAACCACAGATTTCAGTATTAATTTCGAAAAAAATCATGATAAAAATATTATATTTCGAGTTTTATTGCTAATTAGTTGAATAATAGCAATAATTTCGTGTAAATTTAAAAGAGATTTTTACCTGAAAAAATAACCATATATTAAGCATTAGGTGTCAAAATAATGATAAAAAAAGGTTCATACATCAATTTTTTCAACAGATGTACAAGGAACCCAGACACATTTCAACACAGCAGGTGTAAATTGAGGGCAATTCAATATGAGAACTCGTAATGCCTCAGTCACATCAACATTAACATTGAAAGTGTTGGATGATTGTTTCAAAACTGCGTGCAGAATTCCTGCACGGAAATATTATATGTACTTCGGTACATCATAATAATATGATATGCGTAAGTATTCATTAGTGATTCAAAACGGCGCTCATCTCGTCGGATCCCGGCCACTTAGTCACTCGTAATGAGTGCACCTCTGTACATAGTGCATTGGACATTGTACCACTGTCACATATTCTGTAACACAGTACATGAGGGTAGGCCAGCAAAGAGAAAACTGAGAGGTAGAACTTAGTTGTGGCTCAGTGGATAAAGCGTCAGCACGTAGATCTGAAAACCCGAGTTCGAGTCCTGATGCCGGAGAGAATTTTTCTCTGTTCTATCCATCCTTCATCATATGGTAACGCAGAATTCCTGCACGCAAATATATCGTAAGCAGCCGTAAATAGGAGACTGTGAATTCTTACATTTTCGTCCACACCTGTGGAGTATCGGTCAGCGCGTCTGGCCGAGAAACCAGGTGGCCCGGGTTCGAATCCTGGTCGGGGCAAGTTACCTGGTTGAGGTTTTTTCCGGGGTTTTCCCTCAACCCAATACAAGCAAATGCTGGGTAACTTTCGATGCTGGACCCCGGACTCATTTCATCGGCATTATCACCTTCATTTCATTCAGATGCTAAATAACCTAGATGTTGACAAAGCGTCGTAAAATAACCCACTAAAATAAAAAAATAAATTCTTACATTTTCGAAACAAATATAATTACATATAGAAGATTTTATTATTTGCTATATCACTGTTCAAGTTATTTAATAGAGCAGAAATCTGAAAATCGATAAATATGTCACATAGGAGTTATTGCAGGAACAAAGACGTTATGTACTTTGGTACATCATAATAATATTATTTCGATTTTTTTGGCTATATTAGGATATAAGTAGGTATTTTAAAAACGGGATTATTATATTATCCCACTTTTTAATATAACAATTAGGCCTATTCGAATATAATCTGATATTATTTCCGCAGATTTCATTACATTTTAACAAAAAAATCACCTACTGTACAAAGGACATTGGTGGACGAACTTAATCGAACAATACCACCCGTACCAACAAAAAAAAAATCAACACTCGATAATTTTTTTTCTGTTGTTTTGAGAGTTTTTGCCATATTTAAAGATAATAACACAGTCTAGCATATACAGTCGCGAAGCTCAATACGTAGTAAATATGCAAACATTAGGTAGTTGCTCACCACTAGGATCGCTAATATCGCCTCATTACAGGCAATGCAAAATAGTACCGTCAGTCTATTGTTTCTAGCACCCTCAAAACTTAAGCTTCGTGACTGTATATAGTAGATTTTGATAATAATACATTTCAAGAGACAGAATGAACTGTTCGGGGATCTGAAAATAAACCGTTATGGAATTTGACAACATTAAAAAAATTGCGTAATCAAACATTATTATCTATAGAAAATTCGTAATCACAATCCTAAGCTGACACGATATTTTCGTAATTGTTTAATAAAAGACTATGCATGAGTACTTCAACATTCAGCGTTATCACAAGTTGCACTTATAAACGAGAATGCTGTCCCTGCGCACGGACGTGAAGCCCTCCCATTCTCCTAACAAATGGGTAGCCTTTCCCTTAGGGACAGGGCGGTCAGAGAGCAGTACTCATCTCCATCTCACGTCGAGGTTAAGAATCCATGCAACAAAACCACCAAGGAGAACTGCGAGTTATTTATAATTTATATTATGCTGCGTGTTCATCACGAGATTAAATTAAATTGTTAAACTTCACTCATTTCATAAAAGATTTGTACACTACTCCGTGCTTCAATCAGTAGATTACTTCTGCAATACGTATATACTGTATTGCTTTCACATGTTAAAATTAGATACCTTGTTCTTTAGTTTCAACCTGTTGTAGGTTATCTTCAGAATTGGGTGTTACTGGTTTCCACGTCTCCTGATAGTGCTTCCTGTGGGGATGTGTTTGTGTAGTGTAATGTGTAGGGAACGGAATTTGGAGTAGTAAAAGCTAGTATTGGCATCTACACAGCCATTTGTTTACAACCCTTTATACCAAGTCCTTCCCTCCATGACATACTCGCAGATCTCTGCACGTCAACAACAGGTGAACGGGACAGTTGTCGCATAAGAACTTCAACATGCAGGTTTGCAGTTCAGCGTAGTGAAGTGCATGTACAATGCCGAAAGTGAAACCAACAATACAAAATTAAAAGACTATATTTGTAAAAGCTAAGATCGAGTATCAAAATTCAGGAAACAATTTCCTAAATTATCGCTTCCCCCATGTCCAGTTCTTAAGAGATGGGGGGTCATGGTTAGAAGCTTGCAATAATTATTATTACGCACATCACCTCCAATCTGTGAAGAAAGTGGTCCAGTCTTTCTACTGCGATTCAAATATGCCAGGAACTGCTAAATGATAGAATAATCAAAAAAGAAATCATGGATATTAAGTCAAATTTTTTATATTTACCGGATGCCATTATTCGATTAGTACAGTCAGGAGTAGAACTAGTTAAGCAAATAAATATTATGAGTACTATTGTAAATAAACTGAGTGCAGTAGAAGGTGAAGTAGGAAAACGTGTTGGTGAAAAAATGAACAGAGTTTTGATTAAAAATGATAGATACAGTATTCTCAGTCGGATTTCAGATGCACTAACAAACACGTGTCCCAATGACGTCATTCAACATGTGAATTTAATTGACGTATTTTGTTTCAAGTACTCTCCAATTGTCTCTGCAGATGTAGAGCGGAGTTTTTCCATGTTAAAAAATTTCCTTCCTTGCAAAAGAGCAAAGTTGTGTTTAGAAAATTTGAAAATGATATTTACAATTTATTATAACAAGGCACAGCAGGAATAATTGTTTCATCACCAAAACATAGCATTAATTTCGTTTGGCTCTACATTTTGTTCAACATTTAAGGATACTCTATTAGGCTATGTTGTAAATATTGTAGTATTATATATATATATATATATATATATATATATATATATATACGTACACTACAGTATTTAGAATATATATATATATATATATATATATATATATATATATATATATATATACTGTAGTGTACGTTGTATACATATTATCATATTTCATGATATTGTAAATAAAGGTTTTAATTTAACACGCTCCTGACAGAAAAACACACATATTCAGAGTCGAGTTCCATACAGAAGACAACTGTCTATCAGCCATCAATATTTCCCCTGACACGCGAGGACGCAGAGATTGATATTTAATTATGTATCTTTGTAATGTTGTTTATTGTTTTGTGCGTTGCCAAGAAAAACACATGTAGTTCAAAGTGAAATACAGATTATGTATGTAGGCCACTATATGTCATTAAACTATTCCATATGTTTATTCTGAAATACGTTTACAGCACGTTGCGTGTAAGTTTGTATGAAGTGAACTGTACTCGTCCATGCTCTGTGACGCAGCTCGCTTGACAGTCACTGATCTACGAATATCTATACTACGTTTCACCATTCTTTATAATACTTCAAATCCCTTTTCCTAGTAATGTGGAACCAAATAGTGTGTGTGTTCTAAAATTGAGTTGTGTGTTGAGAATATCATGAGGGTGTGTTTTTGTATGTCTGTATATTTCGTATTGTTCTAGTGTGGTTTTTTGGTTGAATATGTAGAATTTCCATGTCTGTATTTATGTTACTGTAGGTGTGGTTAGCATTTGTGATGTGTTCTGCATATGTGGAAGAATTTCAGAACACACACACTATTTAACTTCACATTACACTACACAAACACACCCCCACAGGAATTATATATCCATAGGTCGGCCTTACAGGCTTTGAGGTTAACAACTTTTATCAGGTTTACAGCCATCTCGTGTTCGTTTACGGCGGACGGGTGGCGATCCTGGCGGTTGTTCTCTTCAAAGTACTGCCGATTTTAACATAGCGATGAGTTATCTGTTACATATATGATCTAGGATATCATCTTGTGAATACATGTAACTCTCATCTAAATCAAATTGTTGAATTCTTTGTAAGTTCATGCATATGTATATACACTTTTTGCTGGTTGAGTGGAAGAGAAGGCCTTACGGCCTTAACTCTGCCAGCTAAAATAAATTATTATTATTATTATTATTATTATTATTATTATTATTATTATTATTATTATTATTATTATTATAACCCAGACACTGGAATATTCAACAGCATTTTTATGAAATTCATGAGAGATACTGAGAATTCTGTTGTGGAATAAGAACCACTTCTTCTAAAGATGCCCAAAAGTTGACGGAATAAATTTATCTTCTTTTTTGAAATTCATTCTTTATTAACTTCGATTATGGCAACACGAAAAAGCGGCAATGTTGCATTAGCAAAATTTATCACAACAATAAATGGAAGGATCATTAAACTATATTAATAAATTTTTTGCAATTCATTTTTATAGTTTTCAGAGAAGTCTGTATTGTATATTAAAAGTATTTATTTCAGTCACTGACTTCACAGCGTATGTTTAAGGTGTTAAACCTTTGCATTACATGTTTAAAGGGCGTATGAACGTTTTCGTTGGACTACGCCAACATCATCAGATACGACGTACATTTCAGCAATATCAATAATCTCTACAAATACAAAACATATTTAGTGGCATGCAAAATAAAACATACTAAAAACCAACATGGTTATGATACGCATTGACATTCTTGTATGACTGCCCTTATTGTCAATTAATTAAAATATACGTGTAAGTTGCAAAATATATATATGTTTGCAAGTCTTCACACATGGAATAATGAAGTAACATGATATAAATGGAATAAAAAATAATAAAATATAAAACTAAGATAATTATGTATTATGAGTGTGAAGAGTTGCAAATTACAGTATTTAATTACATTTATTATATTCATATTTCTGTTTCCCAGTAATGCACATATCAACCATTCAGAACGTGTGTATCATGGTGTGTGTCTCGTAATTTGTCTTGAATGTTTTTCATATTAATATGGTTGTCTTATAAGTGCCAATATATTATAAGTTGGGTTGTTTAATGTTGATTAGTAATGTATATTTAATTTGACGATGATGCTGTTCATCCAATATGGCAATATATGGTCGATATCCAATACTGTAATCGTAACAAACTGTGTGATAAGGCGCAAGTCAGGTGTCAGAATTAACTTCTTTAGATGTTGGTTCTGTGAGAACTCACACAACCATGTGATTAGGTACAACAGAAAAATAGCCTTTTTTTACTTAGGCTATGTGCCTTTTCCCGCCGACCAAAGAAATTATTAAAATCAGGGAAATTCAGGAGACGAAATTTGACCGGGGACAGAAAACAAAATTCTGGGACTGTCCCTGGAAACGGGGATGTCTGGTTATCTTATAGGCGTGTACGACTATCAGTGGCGGCTCGTGCCGGATAAATTAGGTGAAGGTCAATAGAATTCTAGGTAATTTCCTGGAATCGTTATATACCCGTGACGTCGCGAATGCTTTTGTAACCTATACGATGGGCATATTGAATTAATGTAATATATTCACCATTTTCTTAAGTTTTATGAAAAGCACAGCATAAAAAATAAACAAATTTTCAACATTTTCGGAAGCTACGTCCCCTTAATACCGAAGAATTCACTGTCCCAACAAAACTTCCACACAATACATACCACAACATAATAAAACAACCACAAGTCCACATGACATAAAAAAGACAAAATCTAACACATTTTATACAACACATCAAATTAAAAGAGTACACAAGAAATAGGACCCATAACAAAATTCAAAATCACAATCATAATCGTAAACTGTTTTCATATTTTAAATCAACTTCGGAACATGCAACTTCCAATATAAGCTTACCTCTCCAGTAAAATCAAGCAGCTACGATTAAATCAAAGCAGTATTCTGTTGAACAGAAAACTTAGACTTGAACGGAAAAGAAAGGGGCACTAGTAATTTCATCTCTTACAAGTTCATTGATGCATTCAGAAATACAATCAATTATTTCATTTTGAATCGTTTTAGATTTCCCAGAAAGAACAGGCCTAATTTTTTCATAGTGATTTCTAATTTTCATAGGGCCAATGAAATGAGAGCCAATAATTCTTTGAAATTCCCCCTGTTCTGTGACGAAATACTCTCATCATGACAGCGAAAAGCCAACTCCTGCTTGCTTAGAAACAATACCGTATCGATTGTGGTGTGCATTACCAGTCTATTTAAACGTACGTTTTCATTAAATTGACTTACGTATAACCTATAACTTTCCTTTAGTGCATCCGCAATGGTGTTCATGTTCTTCTGCAGTGCCTTTAATTGCAAAATACATTTAATGTGTTCAGCTGAATCTGCATGGCTGTAAAGACCGCGATTGACATTTCTGAAATCGCAAAAATCCAGTTGAATTCCAAGCGGGTTTCTTGTTCCCCAGAAGAAGACAAGGCCAACAATATAACTTCTCGTTATAGTGACTCCCACATAACCAGTTGCAATCGGCATACCGCGAATCTTGAAACTGAATATTGTATGACCGACCACCACTTTTCACTTTTTTCGTAGTTATATTAATGTGACTTGTTGTTCTGCGGTATTTTAAAATATCTTGCTTATCTTCTGCACACCAACGAGAGAACGGTGTCTCCAAAAGATTACACACTAAATCGTTTAACGGATTCTTGTTTTCATCGCATTAATACACGTAGTAACACCTTCACACTTCGCTGCACTTGTCACAACAAAGAATACGTAAAGCGAAATCATTGGTCAGCGCGGGTTAAATGTACAACGTAGTTTCAAATGTTATGCCAACTTTCTTTATTACAGGGTACTCAAATTATTTCAAAATCCATACAAAAATAATATATTCAAGAGGTGCTAACGTTAAAAAATACCAAAATATATACCTTATATACTAAATTTAAACAATATTTAACTTCTTTACAGAATATTTTATGTTTTCTTATTTAGTTGCAAAATATTACAGTTTGCCACCCTGATCCAATGTTTGGACGAGAGAGAGATTCTGTCTTTCAAGAATAGAGAAAGGAGATGAATGCCTGGTCCACAGACCCTCATAATAGCCTCGAAAAAGGGACCAGTAATTCATAGTAAGCAACTCGTTGTCATGGCAACCGGGTGTGTTTACTGAAGGCGAAAAGGAAAGCCTCATTCGGACCTTCAGCTGGTCTGCTAGCCACGTGGCCTGACTGGTGAGGGGTTCGTGTGAAGTACTGCAGTGAACGTTAACTGAGCGGATTACGCCGAACAAGATATTAAAAAATAGAGCAAAATATGGTTTAGTGAAGAATTCATTTTATTTTAATTTCTTGATAAAATATATTTTATTAAAGCACGAAAAAAGGGGTGAAGGTGGCCTTCATGTACTTCACTTGAATAACCGCCACTGACGACTATTCGATCTGACGATTTTGGAACGTTCCCTTATGAGGACGACTATCTGACCATTAAACTGAGGCGATTACAGCGTGTGAGAAAGTGAGATGGAGAGAGAGAGAATGATGAAAGCAGGCTAAAACACACACTCAAGTTGGAGTCACGCCTGATCTACTTAGAATAGCTGTGACATAATAATGCCAAGAAGTTGCATGAGCACCCGTCTCTTTAAGCCACTCCGTGCCAACACCTCCTGCCTTTCTGAAGCGATTTACCTTCCTCCCCTTCCCCTCACCTCTCTGCATCCCCCTGCTATTCATCTTTAATCTTCCATCGCAACTGCATGGAAGCCAGTATTACTTTGCATATCCAAACACATGCAGGAGCAGGGGGTTACATTACATTATTGATCTAGCAATGTTATGCAGTGGACCCACATAGGGGTAACCTAAACTCTGGCAAGTCACTTCAAAATGACCTCGACCAGTTCACGGCCACGGACTGCAACTAAAATTTCAAGACAACAAATCATCACAAAGATTAAACTATAATTGCATTTAACTTGTCTCTCTACCGTTAGACCACATTTTAGGCTTCCTGGGAGATATATAGGAACAATTAGGAAGATTAGAGCTTGTAAACTGATAAGAGGGAAAGGAAGTGCTTGCGGCCTACTTGAGTTAGTGTTTTATCTGATCTGATGGCACAGCCTGGGTTGGGAGGGAATGCCAGCTCACTTCTTTCCAAATGTAAGTGAGTAACGTATGTAGTATTGGCTAACTAATTACAAGTCAGAAATTCCCGAAACTCTTAGAGCGTTACTAAATTCGTCAACTTAATTAAGTTTATGAACAGTATTTCCCTCCCAAGTTATCTCCTTACAAGATACGATGACATAACAGAATTTCATCTCACAGTACGACATTTAATCTGTTTGTTACGCAAACTTAACTTTATGATAAAAAAATACCTTGAAATATAACTCTCTCTCTCTAAAATATACAATGACACAAAAGAATTTCCATCTAACAAAATTAAGTGTTTAAGGGGAGGCAGAGGTGAATATTTCAAAATCCACAAAATTTATCCGATTTGTTTGAAATTGACCATGGATACTAAGTATGTTATTAGCAATGGACATACCAAGTTTCAACTTTCTAAATACAATAGTTCTGTAAATATTAATAATTTTATAAAACTTTATATCGTTTGATATAAAATGCTCCATGCATCATATTGTAAGAAATTTTCAATATTTATTTTTATTTATATGTTCAGAGAAGGTATATAAATAATGATAAGTATTAGTTTATTATGGGAATAATATAGTAATACAGTTATCTTGGTTTTAATTTCATACTTTTAAGGGCATAAAAACAAAAACTAACATCGGAATATCAAAATAAAGATAATAATAAAAATGGAAAAAACTAAATTTTCATTTTTTCTTCAGTTTCGTTCGAAAATTTCACCTCTGCCTCCCCGTTTAGTTTTTTGCATAGCAACAAGCGCTCATTTATTTCAGTGAGAGGCATATTGATTTACTCATAGTTTTCTGTCCAAGAGCAGTCGTTCACTGCAAAACCAGCATTCTCCAATCTTTCCTATTTTCTGCCTTTCTCTTAGTCTCCAAATATGATCCATATATCTTAATGTCAGCTATCATCTGATATCTTCTTCTCCCCCGTACTCTTCTCCCGTTCACCATTACTTACAGTGCATCCTATAGTATGCAGTTCCTTCTCAGCCAGTGGCTCAACCAATTCCTTTTTTCTCTTACTGAACAGTTTCAGCATCATTATTTCTTCACCCACTCTTTCCAACACAGCTTCATTTCTTATTCTGTCTGTCCACTTCACACGCTCCATTCTTCTCCATATCCACATTTCAAATTGACATGAACAAAAGCGTACTCATGTATATTTCCCATTTGGATTGTTCAGTCATTGTACAGGACCGGCACTTCTGTCGTCTCTAGGCATTACAGTCTGGCATGCAGAGAGACGGTAGGAGTGCCGGTCCCTTAGCTTTGACTCGCTTTGTATATAGGATGTTTCTAAATTAGACAGACAAGCTTTTGGATCGGATAGATAACCTTCTTTCAAACACTTTTCGTTAAGGAACCAATGGATTCGGACGCTGCGTTTCAGTGCAAGAGGGGTTTAATGCTATCACACAGTTTGTTTATTCCGTCAGTGCAGTATCATTCTACGATCCGGTTTGTTTATTCCCTGATCATGTATTAACCTAATTTGATTACTACCTGTGGTTTATGAAACTGCTATTGACCCTGAAGAAAATCTTGCAACACGCATTGTCTGCGCAGTAGCTGAAATCAGGGAAATATCTGGTGTCTTTGAAAGGGTAAGACAAAGTATGGCACGTCGATGCAATACTTGTCTGGAAGTTAATGGACATGTGTTCCAGACTTCTTCTAGTGATGAGCAGTGGCGTAGCATGAAATTTTGAGCAGGGGAAGCTAACTCAAGTTGTCTTTCATGCAATATGAGAAAATGTATTACAAAAATACAGCCTTAAAATAAATAGTAGTCAATTTCAAGTCAGCAGTCGAAGATTGGTTGGAACATCGTAAGTAACACCAATAAGGCATGACCTCAAATGAGACGTAATAAAATACGATTTCACGGTTTACACATATCTCTAACAAATAGACACGTATACGTATAACATTAGCTCACTCCCTGTCATACTTAGAGAAATCACAATATTAGTATCATTACGTAAGTATGCGTCTGTCTTTTGGTTGTGTCCTTCATTGACAGCAAGGGAGTCGATCATTTGTTTTTTAAATCACACTTTTGTTCGTAAGTCAGTCTTGATAATACAATTGTCCTAAAAAATTCAAGTAAATTAGTGTCAGGAACTGTTATTTCGCTCATTATTTATTATATCAGCCACAATGCACACTAACACTTCAACTGAACACAACTGACGAATAGGGATAACTCTGAAACTACTTATTTTAAATGTTAAAGCTAGCTTCTTTTCGAGCCTTGCGACTAGGGTATAATAGCTTAAAAGGGATGGAAAATCTGCGGGGTGGATTACACAGAAGAAACCGGTCTGCTTGGAAGCTGGTGTGTGCAGGCTTCTTGTTTGCTGCTGCATCACAAATAATCCTGAGCTGCCGCATCACAATATTTAGCGCGTAAATATAAATTCTATTAAAATTAATAAATAATTTTCTCCATAAACTGCAGGTTTATTATGAAATTATTATTAACTGGGGAAGCTAAGCTTTTTAGCTTACATTGACGCTACGCCACTGGTGATGAGACAGTAAAGCAATGGATCCATCCTTCTAATTTAACACTGAAGTGAGTGTTTTTCCAATGGGGCCCCATTGGCACACTGAAATGCGTCGCTACCTGAACACAGAACTCCCTCACCGTTGGATTGGGCGATGCGCTGAAGATGACTTAGCGTTGTTACAGTGGCCTCCTAGATCCCCCGACCTAACGGTCTGTGATTTTTTTTTCTCTTGGGGTATGTAAAAGACATAGTGTACGTACCACCACTACTAGCAACTTTGGTTGAGCTCAAGGATCGAATTACAGATGCATTTATGACCATTATCAGGGATATGCTAATGCGCGTATGGGACGAACTTCAATATCGCATCGATATGTGTCGTGTAACGAGAGGAAGCCACTTCGAATACTTGTGAAGGTGTGTCCGAAACTTGGACAGTTTCTGTTTATTTTGATGTATCATACATTTTTAAGTGTTATATTTTTATGCAGCCGCCTAAAACCTGATTAATCCTTTGTAATTGCCCTGTACTAAGCCTACATAGATATGTTCTCCTTATCAACATTATGAATTTAGGCTCATTATGGCCTGTTCTCAAGAAATTCTAGATGACCTTGCTGGATCCAACATTGTATATGTCTTCCTATGTCTCGTTGACCACGAGGTTTATAATTGAAAGCAATTTTGAGTAATCTGGTATCTGGCATTCTGAGAGATGCTGTAGCCAATCCTGTTGATACTCCAGATTTCTTCAGTTATATTTTCTATATTCAATTTTTCTTGTATATCTGTAGTGACACCTAGTAAGGATCTTAAGAATCTCATCTGTTCTGCTGTTAGCTTCTGGCAATTTCTCTGAGTATCCAGGTTTACTTCCGCATAAGGACTGACTTTGCTATGTTGTGTATTCTTAATTTTGTTTGCATTGACATACTATTCCGAAAGTGTCGTTTAATTGTACCATGTATAATCTTGATTTGTTTAATTTTTAAATCTAACCCTATGTCATCTCTCATGTCCGAGATTTTATTTCCAAGATATTGGAAGCTTGATACTTGTTCCACTATTGCATTATCAATTTCTATTCTCACTCGTCTAATATTTTTCCCAATCAAATTTTTGGGTTATATTGTAGAGAAAGAAGAAAATTATGTCTTGAAAAGATGTTTAAGATTCCTACAAACGATGAAAACTAAGTCTAATCGGATAAAAGAATAATTAGAAAATAATGTAAGCAGTTTAGAACTAAATTGGTTATGGCAAGAAATTGGTGAAATTAATATAAATTTGATAAGCAAAATTATAATGGAGAGGAGTAACGAGATAATGAGACAGGAAATGTTTAACAAGCTAATTATATAGTTTAAAATCATTACAAAGAAATGAAAATCATATGGGGACAGGAAGAATATACAAAAGTTAACAACAGGGAAGAAAGGATGGAACTAGCGTGGTGAAGATTGGGAATTTGAAGGTTAAAAATAGAAGAGGAGACATAGGGAAATATATAAATGTCCTTTATGTAATCAAAAAGAAGGCGCGTTATACATTCTTCTATCTTGTCCAGAAAATTAAAGAAGAAAAATGTTTATTCAGGGCGCATTACTAAAACTAATTGCAGAAATAGCATATAGGAAATTGTAAAGAATAGTAAACGGAATAAAAGTGACGGAACTTGAAACTTTTTGTATATAGTAAAGAAAAAATGGGAAGGAAGAACTAAGATATAAACATATGTATATAAGAATATATTAATTAAAGGGAAAGAGCTCTTGTTAAGAAATAACTAGAATGATGGTATTTAGTATGGAATATATAGTAATAGTTATTAATAGTAAAATGTAGTTAAGGGTGGTTTCCTGGAAAACAGGAATGTAACAGGACCATCATTAACGAATGATACATAAATTGTACTGTACATATGAGTAATTTTGATGACAACAAATATACATACAATATTTTCCCCATACATTTGCTATAGCCTCTTGTTTTAGAAATTTAAATTTTGATATAAAAATGTTTCATCATTTCATTTAATTTGTATGCTCCATTAAGCTAAAACATAAAATTAATTAATAATCATGTCACGATGCGGATTCGAACTCATCACGAAAATATTTCAGAGCCAAAACTCTATATCTGAGCCACTTTGTAGTCTTGCGGACACTTGCCTAATATCCTGTGTCTATTACACAGGGCATTTCGAACCTACTGTAAGGGGCAATTTCAGCTTTGTTACAATACACAATGTTGGAAAGGGATTATTTGTCCTTTATTAATGCATATCTATATTGAAACTATTAAGACCAGACGTCTCCAAAAGCGTACTCGCGAGTAAGACCCTGAACGCAACCGAAGCCAGTACGTAATGAGCGCGCTCCGCCTCACCCATCCCACCTGTACTGTACTCAATGTTTATGCGCAAACGAAGAGCAGTGGTGGCGGACTGCCATTATCACTATGTTGGTAGGAGTGTTCCACCGTTCCACAATGTCTTCTAATCATGAACGTAGTACATTCAAGGATGAATAGGAAGAGACTTTTTTTTTTTTTTTTTAGTTAGTGGGGAGAATGTGAAATGCTTAATTTGTTCGAAAATTCTTAAGGGTGTGTTAAAATTCAACATGCGACGACAATACTCGACTCTTCACAAAGAATATCATACAATTACAGTTATGTTGGACATGTGAAAATAATTTATTTTGAGGCCATCTGTATAACTGTTGGTTATACATAATAATAATAATCAGTATATTACAAAACGTTTACACTCAGTTCCGCATGACAAACATATAGTTTTTCGTTTAATTTTAGGTGAAATGCGTAGACCTACAAATATTTTGATAAATATAAAACAAGAAAATACAAACACAAATAGAACGTTACTAAAATACTGTGTCCAGAACAAAGTCAAAGTTTGAGAAAATTAAAATGTTTCCAATTACAGTTCAGAGAAGGAATTTCAAGATTGAAAATGTAATTGAATCTGAAGCCGAAACCACAATTAACCAGTTTGTAGCTTAATCACTTGCATTGGACGAAAACACAGACAGAAATGACAAAGCTCACCTAGCCATTTTCATCCGAGAAGTTAATGAACATTTTACTGTGTCTGATTGTCTTCTAGATGTAATTACAAAATGCAAATGGAGAAGATCTTTTCCAGGCACTGAAAGGCACCATAGAACAGAAGAGGTTGAATTTGCAATGGCTTGTGTCAATAGCAACAGATGGGGCTCCAGCTTCATATACGTCAAAATAATATACAAACGCATAATATTTCTTATTCTTTTGATGTTATTAATTGTAAACTTAAACAGATCGTTGCCGCTATCCCCCACTGATCGCTCCTATCTGTTGAGGTACGAGTCTCTTCCCCTTTTCTAGGCTTACAGCACACTGTGTTCGGCGGGCAGCATCGAGAGCACGAATGACGATACGCTTTTTTGAGACCTCTGATTAAGACAAAACCAAAAATATATTCTCCTGTGGACTCAGCTGAAGGCGTAAAATTGCTTTTCTGAGACTTGGAAAATTCCAGCCGGCCATTTTATCGTGGGGAGGAGCACTCTACCTCAGTTTAATACAAATCAATTACTTGTCAATTTCCAATTGCCGCAGATTACGTAAACATTCTGCCATGATAAAATATCCGCACGATGACTAGAGTAAAGGAATAAGCAAAAGCGAATGATATAATCACAATTCTTAATTCCACGAGACTGAGCGATTGCATGTTGAAGGCGACTAGTAGATTTAATCTGCGACTGGAGCACAGTAATTTTGAAAGTTTTCAAAGGCACGGTCCCAGATTTCATGGTTACTACACACAAGGTTATATCTGCCGTGTACACAGATCTTTACCTTAAGAACCTTCATACAGACTTTACAACTTTGCATGTCTGTCACCAAATCCCACTGTTAAAGGCAAATATGAGAAAGTGAACACATATCATTTTCGAGTAGAACTAACACAACCAGAATAGATTAATTTAAATTTTTATTATTATTATCATTATTATTATTATTATTATTATTATTATTATTATTATTATTATTAGGCTATTATTATTACTTACGGCTTTCAGAGAACCCGAAGGTTCATTGTCACCCTCACAAAAGACCGGCACCATATCCTGAGCAAGATTAATTCAGTCTCTACCATCATATCCCACCTATCTCAAATCTATTTTAATATTATCCTCCCATTTACGTCTCGGCCTCCCCAAAGGTCTTTTCCCCTCCAGTCTCCGATCTAACACTCTATAAGCATTTCTGGATTCGCTCATACGTGCTACATGCCCTGTTCATCTCAAACGTCTGGATTTAGTATTCCTAATTATTAGTGTTGTGGGATTTAATCGATTAATCGATCACTTTCTGTTGTAAGATTAATCGATCAAAAATATTTAATCGAACTGATATTATTTTGTTAATACAAACTCATACTAAAAATTCCGACAATATTCCTCTCTCGGAAACTGCTTACTTAAAAGCACAATAGTACTGTTATTTTCTAACTGCAAAGCAGGTAGCGCAGGGAAAATCTTTGCGCAAACACTTCAGAAAGAGACGGAGATATGAGGACAGTGACCTAGTCTACCTCTATTGAAAGTTGAAACAATGCGAAACTCTTATTAAGTTTTATAGTTTTCCAAGGAAACTTCCACCTTGTTGTCAGCTCATCTTCCTAGCATATGAAATACATACTTTTCTGGGATTCGTCCCCTTCATCCCTTATAAAATAGCCATGTTTACACTGTGTGCAAGTAAGAGCGTAACCATCTTCTTCTCTTTCTAAAATCTGGTAATTCGATTACAATAGGAGCCAGTCTTCTGTTTCGACCGCTATACTTTTGCAGTTGCAGTTTCTGTACTGAGTTTGTATATGAAGGTTGTGTGTTTAGTCTGATAAAGAAGTGTTCTGTGGTCTGCGAAAAGTATAAACTCCATGTCATATGAGAATTTGAGAGGTAAACTCGGTGAAACGTTTGGATTTAAATTGAACGATCATGGAAAAGTGCTTGACGGAAAAAAAGTTTTTTTCGTGTTTAGTGATGCAGGAAACATTGTTACTAAAAGTAGAGCGGCACTTAATTCGGCGCATGTGAATGCACTCACATATTTAAAATCATAGATGAAGCAGCATTAACTAGGTGAGTCTTCATACTTTTTTTTATGTTTGTCTCAAAAATTCCCGGAGATATTGACACAATAAATTATAAGCCTCATAATAAATATGTTAGTAAATAATTAAAATAGTTGTTTTATAATATAACGATACAGTATACTTATCTTATCACCGAAAACAAGTTAAATGTAACAATAATATGTATTACAGTATATTAAAACATTTTTTCAAATCGATCAAAACTCGATTTATCTATCGATTAATCGATTCAATTCAAATAGTTAATCGATTAAATATTTTGATCGATCAACAGCACTACTAATTAAGTCAGGTGAAGAATACAAATGCGTGCAGTTCTGCGTTGTGTAACTTTCTCCATTCTCCTGTAACTTCAACCCTCTTAGCCCAAAATATTTTCCTAAGCATCTCATTCTCAAACACCCTTAACCTCTGTTCCTCTCTCAAAGTGAGAGCCCAAGTTTCACAGCAATACAAAACAATCGGTAATCTGACTGTTTTATAAATCCCAAAACATAATCTACCCATCATTCCAATGACGACTTTGAAGGGATCCGCGAAAATACGGATGTATGGGAAGGGGACCCGCAGTGCTAATTTGGTGAGAACCAGTCATCTAAGGCGTCATGCCTTGGACCAGCTGGCTCCAGTCATCATGGGGAATAAAGTTCCTCCTATTTCGATCACCTACTTGAACGGGCCCACCTAACATCATGAGGAATTTGGGGAGCTGCACTGAGCAGCGTAATTCAGTTTCGTACGCCAGCTGGAGGGGGGGGGGGAGAGAGAGAGAGAGAGAGAGAGAGAGAGAGAGAGAGAGAGAGAGCGATCATGCTGACCATTCTTTATCGACGCACAGGTTGGATGATCGCGTCTGCTGGGGCATGTGGACGTGGGGGACAGTCTATAGCCGCCCTTGGCCCTCATCGGCTATTGCGTATGGGATTATAAAATGACCCTGTCCCTGATTATGGGAAAAAAATTGTAGGCCCTTTTTCAATCACATTGAATTTGGACGCTGAAAAACCTCTGCAAATGAAAGCGTCATTAAATAAAATAATAACTAACACTATTATTATTGCATAACATGAAAACACGTTTAAAATCTAAAAACTATCTTATATATTTATCTGGAACTAGGTATAATTACATGAACGAAACGCAAAGAAGCTAATAATTTTAAAATGAATCGTTCTCTGACACGTAAATGCATATTTTAAAGACGAGATGTTTACGATTTTAAGAGTGAATACTGTAAAGTTTAACTTCGTAATAGACTTATCAGCGGATATGTCCAAGCATCTCCGAGAAAACAAAGTTCATTTATCGCAGTTGTCAGGAAAGTTTGAGTCAACTACGAAACTGTTTACTTCTGAGACACTATCAACATGTTAGGACATAGCAATTCGATTGTTCTCCACAGTTTGAAAAGGCGTTTATAAGTTCAACATTTCGTTGTTCTTTAAACAATGTTTTCAGTATAATATGAACAGAGGAGCGATAGCACAAAACAAGCTTTTTCACTGAACCTATGAACATGCAATGCTTATCAAGCTCTTAAAATAAATTCAAGAAGGGAGAATTGTAAAACAATTTAATTGTTTACTTAGCAAAGATCTTCAACTAGGAATATTGTTATGAGGGCATGGTGACAGACCTCATCACTAGAATCAAGAGGTGAGTTCGGCACCATGCTCTGATCCTTCTATCCTCGGGAAAGATCCGGTATTCAAGTTTGCAGAAGGCTGAGTGGACCCTAGCCGTTCTGGAAGTTTCGGCAATTTCGGCAACGATAAAAATCCCGTTACTACGGAAGATTGAACCCGGGACCTTCCAGCCCGTAGCCAGTTTCTCTACCAACAGAGCTATTCAACCGTCCAACTCAACTACCTTATCCACGTACGCGACGTTGTTTTTAATGCAACATTCCAAGCAAAATGTTCACACTCTTACAGTCACTACTTTTTACTTGGTTATACTTGGACTCTCACTTTGAGAGAGGAACAGAGATTAAGGGTGTTAGAGAATAAGCTTCTTAGGAAAATATTTGGGGCTAAGAGGGATGAAGTTACAGGAGAATGGAGAAAGTTACACAACGCAGAGCTGCACGCATTGTATTCTTCACCTGACATAATTAGGAACATAAAATCCAGACGTTTGAGATGGGCAGGGCATGTAGCACGTATGGGCGAATCCAGAAATGCATATAGAGTGTTAGTTGGGAGGCCGGCGGGAAAAAGACCTTTGGGGAGGCCGAGACGTAGATGGGAAGATAATATTAAAATGGATTTGAGGGAGGTGGGATATGATGGTGGAGACTGGATTGGTCTTGCTCAGGATAGGGATCAATGGCGGGCTTGTGTGAGGGCGGCAATGAACCTCCGGGTTCCTTAAAAGCCAGTAAGTCTTATTTAACGACAGCTGTAACAACTACTAGATTATTTAGCGTCCATGGCATTTGTGATAGCCAGATGGTATTTGGCGAGATGAGGCGGAGGATTCGTCATAGATTACCTGACATTCACCTTACAATTTGGGAAAACCGCGAAAAACACCAACCAGGTAATCACCCCAAGCGGGGATCGAACCAGCGCCCGAGCGCAACTCCGGATCGGCAAGCAAGCACCTTAGCCAACTGAGGTACGTCGGGGTCTACAGTGACTAATTATGGCAGCTACTTTTTTCACATATTTTGTTTTTGTGGAGTTCCAACTGTGGGCGCATTATGAAGAGACGTTTCGACATGAACTCATTAACAGTTCGCTTGTAAGTAAAATAATTCAGATTACCTATGTCTGAACAGGACAAAGAAAGAGAGACTATCTGCAAGCAGAATGAAGATAACTAAAGATCACCAAATGATTGTCTATAATACGGCGCAAACATACTGCATTCGACTTCGTTTATACCTAAGTCATCATACTGATAATTTCTGAATAATCTTTTGTAGCTTGACCTTCGGCTTATGAATAGTTAGCCAACTCGAACTGCGAAGATGCAATTCATACTCAGGTTGTTCAATAAACAAACATGTTTGTTTTCGTTCTTCTATTACCTCTAAGAGTCCGCAGTTCCATTTTCTCTTATCCATATCAGTAACACAAAAACTCAGAATATTTTGATGTGACAAGTCTACATCATTATGTCTTTTCATAACTCACACTGCACACTAATATTAATGGCAATACAGTATTTGAGGATATCGTATTAATGACAACAAAATAACATTAAACTGGATTAATTTTGTACAGTTACACATTTTTTACATTTACATTAATGTTTTGTGTACCAATCTGGTTCGGTTTTATTTTTATTTCACTCGGCATAAAGCCTATTTAGAAAGAATTTTTTCCTTATTGAATAGCCAATTGACTGATGAAAGGAACAGCCTTTTTAGGGTACTGGGCAGTGCTATTAACATTATATTCGCGTTTAAATTTGAATACACAACATATTTTTTTCCTCTGTTTCTATCAAACACAGACTAATGTCATTTTGCACCATGTGATAAACAAATGTTGGTGAGTTATGAGCTGGCCACAGAAACAAATCATCTTTCAATGTTTTAATACAGGGATGGCAGAAATAAAAGTGTAGCCTCCTGAAAAAACAATTGTTTTAAATTCAGGAACCATTTACTCAGAAACTACTTAAGATAAATGGCTCAAATTTTCTATCCTAATGTTGTTGTTTTCTAATGCCAGGCGTTTGACAATAAAGTCATTTGACCTCTTGCACTCCAATATTTTTCAAAGATATTATCATGGTCAGCCACTGAAGCACAGATTTTGAGGTGTTCCGTATCCATTTCTTGGTTTGAGTTGCACAATGGGCAGTTAGGGGACTGATATATTCCAATTCTATGCAGGTGTTTGGCCAAACAGCCATGGCCTGTTGCCAATCTGAATGCAGCTACAGACGATTTTCGTGGTAAATCGGGAATTAACTGTGGATTATGATGCAGAAAGTTCCATTTTTTTCCTTGAGATTGTGTTATCAAATTTTGTTTGTTGAAGTCTAAGTATGTAGATTTAATAAAGCTTTTCACAGAGTAATATGTAGATTTAGTAAGAAGTCTGTAAGTAGCAGTGCTGCCCTTCTTTGCTAATGCATCCGCATTCTCGTTTCCCAGGATTCCACAATGGGATGGTATCCATTGGAATACAATTCTTTTATTGAGTGATATTAATTGAGAGAGCATTTTAGTTATTTCTGCTGTTTGAGATAAAGGTGTGTGTTTAGAGACTATTGATAGAATAGCTGCTTTGGAGTCTGACAATATAACTGCATTCTTAAATTTATTGATCTGGCATAGAAGATTCCTGAGACTTTCACTTATTGCAACGATTTCTCCATATCCAAGAGATCTAGAAAGTGAGAAGAGACAGTACATAACACCTGCACCGGCACCTTGTTCTCTGGAGATCAAGGATCCATCGGTGTATAAATGAAGCCAGTTTTGTGGAGGGTACCTAATATTAATTGTCTCTAAAGACAATTGTTTCATTATTTCAGTGTTTACTTCTGGTTTCAGTATTTCTTCTGTTAAATTTAGATTATATTCTATATTTAATAGAGTTAAAGGGTTTGGTTTAATTTGTAAGTTTTCTTTTAAATTCGGGATAATGATTTTCTGTTTTAAGTCTTGAACCATGGATATGAAACTTTTTTGAGTTTTCAATCTACAGAGAGGACTGTACGAAAACTATTCAATTCAAATAGTTAAAATTTGGACAGACATGTCATATTTTTATAGTACCAAAACAAATGTATGGAAATTTGTCACATTGTGCTTGTGTAATTGAAAAAGTACTATTTTTATAAATATAATTTGTTTCTGCGGCCAGCTCACAACTCACCAACATTGTTTGTTAGAAATAAAGGAAAAAAAATAGTTTATATATTCATATTTATACGCGAATACCCTTAGTACCTTCTGTGAAATCAATTTTAATGTTACAATAATATAATTTTAAAGGCATGACATGTGTTGCATTTCCTGATTAGGGCTATCTCATGAACAAAGATAATCTATTAAAAAATGGCCCATGCTGTTCAATATATATTGGACCCAGGACTTTTTTGGTACCATATTGGTCAAATCCAAGGATTACATCATTAAAGAAACTGTAGCAAAGTAAAAGTTATCTCTCCTAGTCCTGAGGTATAAATTTATCATGAACATTTCTGACCCCGTCAGGGATCGAACCTGGACCGACTAGTCTGGAGGCAGACACGCTACCACGGAGCTAATTCAACAGATTCCGTTCAAACGTCTGTCGTATAATACTGTCTAAGTGTCATCAAGAACCTCTAGTGCAGGCCTGCTCGACAAGCGCGCACGCTACTTCGGAGCAGAAGGTCGGTGTTTACCGCTCGCCGAAACAGAGAGGAAGATACGTCAGAATGACATAGACTTGCTATAGGTAGAGGAGAGGGAAACGACCACTCAGTTATCTAGTGGAGTGCAGTGTGTAGGCCTATTCTCAGTAACTGTTTCACGTTGCTTACCTACTGCTACAGTACAGTATGGAGGAATCTAAAAGACGAAACATAACATTTAACATTTAAAGATTTACAGCTCGAACTTATTGATCTTCGATGTGACCTAAGGGCTAAAGATCGTTTGAATAATACTACTAGCCTGGTTGAGTTTTACAAGACTAAACATTAGCAATAATATCCACGACTACACAGGCTGGCTGTGAAAATGATTGCTATGTTTGGCTCAACATTTATATTTGTGAGCAACTGTTTTCTATAATCAACTTTAATAAAGACAGACATCGAACATCTGTAACTGATGTTTCATTATGATCAGTAGGCTACTGTTCCTTTCAGCTGCCAACAGCATAAAACCTCGTTTTGATGTACTGATAAATAAAAATATAACAAAATGATATTGTACATTTAAGTAGCTATAGAATTTCTATTACTTCTGTAAAATAAATATTTCTTTATTAGGTAATTAATAATAGACCAAGATAGTTTTGCAAACACTGAACAGGAATTCATTTCATAAACACTCGTAATAGTACTTCCTTTTGTGTACATTTTGTACGAGATCACCCCTTCTTCCAGTCCACCCTTATACAGAGCGCAGCTAATATCTGCATTCCACTCATGAGCTGTGAGCCAGCTCAGAGAGCGCAAACCTTGTGCAGGCCTGCTCCAGTGGTTTTTTCAATTCCATAAATACTGAAACAGTGAATGAAGTAACTTCTATGATCTATGCCCCCATATGTACACATAAGCTATTAGAATATTAGATCATTATTTCCAGTTACTCTACTCATAACAGTCCCATTCAAAATTAAACATATGGTCATCCTGCCTTTTACCCATTAGACTACATTATAGACCTATTCAACCCAAGTCCATGTAGTAATATCCGATAGCGGGAAAATACCAAGTAGGTGAGCATTCTGTAAAAAGACCTTTATATAGGCCTGGATGCATAAAATAAAATATTGTATTTTCAAACATAGATTGTAAGTAAATTAATTTACTTACAAATGACTTTTAGAAAACCCGGAGGTTCATTGCTGCCCTCACATAAGCCTGTCATCAGTCCCTATCCTGAGCAAGATTAATTCAGTCCCTACCATCATATCCCAC
This sequence comes from Periplaneta americana, assembly GCF_040183065.1. Lineage (NCBI taxonomy): Eukaryota > Metazoa > Arthropoda > Insecta > Blattodea > Blattidae > Periplaneta > Periplaneta americana. Next base: position 184,851,451 of record NC_091118.1, read on the forward strand.
CTCACTCAAATCCATTTTAATATTATCCTCCCATCTACATCTCGGCCTCCCCAAAGGTCTTCTTCCCTCCAACCTCCCAACTAACACTATAACTTATATGCATTTCTGGATTCGCCCATATGTGCTACATGCCCTGCCCATCTCAAACGTCTGGATTTAATGTTCCTAATTATGTCAGGTGAAGAATACAATGCGTGCAGTTCTGCATTGTGTAACTTTCTCCATTCTCCTGTAACTTCATCCCTCTCAGCCCCAAATATTTTCCTAAGCACCTTATCCTCAAACACCTTAACCTCTGTTCCTCTCTCAAAGTGAGAGTTCAACTTTCACAACCATAAAGAACAAGTGGTAATATTTAACTCTTTTATAAATTCTAACTTTTAGCTTTTTTTAGAGCAGACTGGATGACAAAAGCTTCTTAACAGAATAATAACAGGCATTTCCCATATTTATTCTGTATTTAATTTCCTCCCAAGTGTCATATTTGTTACAGTTGCTCCGAGATATTTGTATTTTTCCACCTTTTCAAACAATAAATTTCCAATTTTTATATGTAAATTAATTATAATTAACACTTCATTTTCATAAATCAATCAATAAGCTCTGTGCCTATGTATGTGTGTGAGAGAGAGATGGAGATGAATATGGGGGGGGGGGAGAGAGCGCATAAGCCTATGTGTGCGTATTTTTCTTTTCATCAATCTATGATTCTATCATAAAAATGTAATTAAAGTCTGATTATAATTTATATCCTAAAGGCCTAAATGAGTTTCAGACCTGTCTTTGGACAGTTGACTAAACAACAAATATAGGCTAGTCTACGCCAAATCTTATTGTGAAATATTATTATGACTGAATCTACAGTGAGAATGGATTCTTCCATATGGTAATGACTGAAAGCACATATATCTAAAAACATTATATAGAAATAACTATTAATAGAATATCCAGCCATAAAACTATATGAATATTGGTATTTTACTAATGTTCAAGAAAAATATATATTAGAAAGACATCAAAAGGATACATACTTAATACGTACACGAAGTGAAAATGTTTCAATTAATAAGAAGAAAGACGAAGAGGAATTGAGAAAGTGTCAAACTTTGACAAACTTTTGGTACAGGTACCGACAATTCTTACCATTTTTTTTTCCAACTGTTCAAAGGTGGTGAATTATTACACCTGTTCCTTGCCTCAACTCCCATTATAGTCCTTTAAATGCTATTATGGTTCACATAATTTTACAAATTGTCCATAATATAACAGTTTAAATCTCTACCGGCCTTTAATCAGATCTTGGCAAAGTGAAATACATCCGTTAGAATAACCAAACAGAAAATTATGCCAACGACTATGTACTCAATATCTGGTTCAATTCAAGAAGCAAGACATTTACTAGGTACTCACCTCTTTCTCTGAAGAAACTCTGATATTGCTGAAGATCGTTTTCCTGAAGCCAGACATCAGCTTCAGTCTTGTCTCCAAGTCCAGGGCTAATTTCAGCAAAAACACATAATAGCAACTTCGTAAGAGACAATGAACAGGCAAGACCGAGTAATATTCCAACCAGCAGCATGGGCCGGTGACTTGTTGCCATCTTGTCATCATTATCTGCATAACTTCTTCAGCACAACAATGTAACTCTTACAGTAAATTTCATTATTCATGCAGAAGTTCATTATATGCACCCTAGTGTGATTATTCATGGACCTACATTGAAGTCACTAAAGTCTGAAATTAAGTATGGAAGCATAGCAAAATTTTATTGATTACAACACTACTGTTCCTAAAGATAATACTGCACTTCATAAATTATTACTTCTCATTTAAACACGCATAAAACACCATTTCAAACTACATTCAACAACACCTGTCAAATTAACAGAGCCATTACAATGATGCTGACATCTGTTGTTATATGTATGCAATAGATATGCAACAGCGCCTACTATAATGTGTCTTGAATGCAAGTCATGGCCAACTTCGATAACATAATTAGAGACAAAAGTGTTTCATATTTATTGGTTTAATGAAGATGGATTTTAAAATTTAATGCCTTAATTAAAATATTAAACAAATGGAAAACATAATCTTAGCTAATAAATTGCTTCATGTGAATGTACAAAGTTCGTCATTTTTAACCTCAAAAGTATCATTCTATCTCATTCTTCCAGCACAGAATAAAGTAATAATTTATTTAGTCTTTTGTAAATTATGTTGACATAATATGTTTTAACATCTCTACACTTATGAATTTAAAAAATAAAAATATTTCAAATACAGTTCTTTGGATTGCAATTTTTCACAGTACAAATATTCATGTAGCCTGCAATGTTCATTATCAAGATTTATTGTCTTAACGAATGAATCCATATGATTTTATTAAAAATAGTGTTACATGGCTCAAGAAATCTGTTACAACTCGTCGAACAATATAATATTCATGTTTAATGAATAATTTTTAATCTCTTCAGATTTAAGTTGCCATATTTTTCTCATAATCGAATGATGATAATGAAGTTACATGTATGCATCTCTCACTCCTTTCATTCCTATTATACTTCACTGAAATCCATTTGAATTGTGTGATTATGGTAAAGCATGTCGACAGTACATTGCTCATCATATTTGTACATTCTACATGATTTATCTTGGCAAGTACAGTAGACAGTACAGTACACAGCATAACCATGTTCTATCAATTCCATTCCATCAAACATCTCTCTACTCTGCTTCCTTCACAATACACACAGCTCGTTCCTGGAATTCCTTGTCACAGGAAATCAGGAGCAGTCGGAGTCTAAAATCTTTTAAGTACACACTACTTAGAAATGTTTTAATGAACAGAACTAGACTCTTGCGGAAGTTTCTAAGTAGTCTTAAACGACCAAGTTGTTATTTTTTTCTCCTCTCTCTTCTTCTTCTTCTTTTTTTCATTATCTTGATATATTTCTTAATCATATTTTGTGTTTGTATGCCATTTAGTACGAATTTGCTAATCAATATTTTATGTCTTGTAACTCACATGTATTCTCCTATTAGTATATTAACTGTATAATATATCTCAAGTGAATTAATCGTTGTATTTATCTCGGGCATTTTGGGTCTTATAAATTGTGTGTGTGTGTGTGTGAGTGTGTATATTCCCCTTTATGTTATGTAACTGATTTTGATTATGTGTAATTTTCTACTTTATTTTATATATTACATAACCGATCTTGACTATTTGTAATTTTATATTATGTAACTGATCTTTTCTATTGTAATTTTCTACTATATTTTATGTAATTTCTAAGGTATTTTCTTTTGTGTTGTTTTGTAATCAAATTTTTTATTTCATGTATATTATTGAAACCTGGTTGAGTAGAAGAGAAGGCCTCATGGCCTTAACTATGCCAGGCAAAATAAACCTACTACTACTACTACTACTACTACTACTACTACTACTACTACTACTACTACTACTACTACTTTCAACTTGATAGTAAACTTATTCTATACCTAGGACTAGTTAAATCTTAATAATCTTCGTCTAAAGACAGTAAAAGTGCGGCAGTGAATCACGCAATTATGAAAATGTCATAAACACTGACAAATTTATTACTTTTATTCGATTCAACATATGCTAAATGAAAATTAACACTTACAATTATTTAACGTGTCCTTTTAACAGAGATAGTTCAGTCACATGGAAGTTTCCTAATTTGCTAACATAGCACTGTGAATTCACTGTAAAAGTATTACTCTGTCCTCGAAGAAAAAAGGCCCTATAATTCCAAAGAATGCCATGACATATCAGACTGTCACTTTGACACTGTAGAGCAGCTTTTCCTAAATAAATGGAAAATCCTGAAAGGTGAAAATGAGCCTTATTGCTGATCAAAAGATTGTTTACAAGGTTTGGATTCTCAATTATCATGTTCAACGACTATTGACAGAATGAGGATGGTTTCCATGATCAACATCATTCAATGTGTGCACTATCTGAATCTTGTGGTGATGGTGGTAGTGGATATCTTTGTGCAAAATACTCTATACATTGCAATCAGAAATGCTAAGTGACACCTTGCTGAATAGCTATGATTTCTTTGAGAAGATTCTCCATTGTGAAAACATTTTCTATCATTTGGGTTGCATTAAAAAAGTACTGATTATTAAAACCTATCTTAAATAAAAGCAACATATACATTTACACTACCATATCGTTTCTTCAAAGTAGAACCTGTTCCCTCGAAGATTTTTATCGTTTTGATAGCCTGGACAGATGGGACCAAATCAGTGCACAAAATATTAAAATGATTCTGAAATCGATGTTGCATGGACATGCAACTGTCTTTGTTTTTTGTAAGAGTTACATCAGCTGGTTGTCTATGCAGATGATGTGAATATGTTAGGAGAAAATCCACAAACTATTAGGAAAAACACGGGAATTTTACTTGAAGCAAGTAATGAGATAGTAGGTTTGGAAGTAAATTCCGAAAAGGCAAAGTATATATCTCGTGACCAGAACACAGTACGAAATGGAAATATAAAAATCGGAAATTCAACATTTGAAGAGGTGGAAAAATTCAAATATCTTGGGCAACAGTAACAAATATAAATGACAAGTGGGAGGAAATTAAAAACAGAATAAATGAGAAATGCCTGTTGTTATTCAGTTAAGAAGCTTTTGCTATCCAGTCTTTCAAAAATCTGAAAGTTAGAATTTATAAAACAGTTACAGTATAGTTGTGAAACTTGGACTCTCACTTTGAGAGAGGAACATAGGTTAAGGGTATTTGAGAATAATCAATCTTCTTAATGTATCCAGCTGTTTGCTGACAACATAAAGTCCACTATAGTCCACTGTAATCTATTCAGTTGTTTTTCACGAGAAATGAGGGGTATTTTGATTTTGAGAATAAGGTGCTTAGGAAAATATTTGGGGCTGAGAGGGATGAAGTTACAGGAGAATGGAGAAAGCTACACAACACAGAACTGCACGCATTGTATTCTTCAGCTAACATGATTAGGAACATTAAATTCAAACGTTTGAGATAGGCAGGGGATGTAGCAAGTTATGGGCGAATCCAGAAATGCATGTTAATTGGGAGACCTGAGGGAAAAAGACTTTTGGGGAGGCCGAGACGTAAATGGGAGGATAATATTAAAATGGATTTGAGGAAGGTGGGATATGACGGTAGGGACCGGATTAATCTTGCTCAGGATAGGTACTGATGGTGGGCTTATGTGAGAGTGGCAATGAACCTCCGGATTCTCTAAAAATCGTAAGTAATAAGCTTTCATGGCAAATGCTCAATGAACACCACTCTACAGCTTAATAAAATTGAATGCCTAAGTGAAGGATGCAAGATGGCTGTAGTTGTGTTCCCCTCACTCCTCAACAACTGCAATACTAGTATTGCAAAATCCCCAATTCACTGCCACACCTTGTACCTTTATGGATGTAAGAGAAAAATTACAAGGACCATATGTAGGAATATAACTAGGAAAAAAAATCTTTCTTTATAACATTTTATTGCATGAGATTACAAAACAGTCTTTCCATTCGATCTCTGATGTCACAACCACCAAGGAAGTTCCTATGTTAAAATGAAAACCAGAAATATATATTGTACACCAGCAGTCAAATCCTGCTATTTGTTCAATCTTAAATGACATTTTCATTCTGTTTACAATTATGATACACAATTATACAATACGAATATTGAGTTAATGGCCTATAAATCAATGCAGCTGCTGTGCTTACATTACGCAATATTATTTAACAATGTTTGATTTTCTGTAAAATGATACTAGGTACATGTTTCAATTGTAGATACAATTAGAGATTCAAAGCATTACTATCGCCAGTATCATATTTCTTTGAAAAGTTCTTTGTTATGTGAAGACCTAGCTATTCTGGTAACTGTTCCTGGACTGTAACATACAAAGACAATTTAATTAATAATGTTCATTTACTTAAATGTCTAATTTGATCTTATCAGCCAAAGAACATGTCAGTCCTGTGCCATCTGGCTCCACATTGACAGATTTAACAACTCCATCTTCAACAACCATTGAATATCTCTTGGATCGAATTCCACCTAATGGAGGCAAATCAGTTGTCAAGTCCAGAGCTTTGGTAAAGGCAGCATTTGGATCAGCCAGCATTCGTATCTGAAATAGAACATATTATGATTACATAACAGGAGCAAAGGTTTGCCGTCTACACAGAATTACCCTAATTAAATTTGCTACTTCAAGGAAAGAACCAAATTGTCACACAGCTCTATGACCATATTCGAGCCCTTCAAAGCAAACTTAGGCTGTGGGAAAATCAGATATCCAATGATAACTTTGTTCACTTCCCATCATTGAAGAGCACCACTGAAAATTATGAGAATATGTCCCTATCAGCTATTATGTAACATTGATATCTGTCTCCAAAATGAATTTCATGAGAGATTTAAGGATTTCTAACATTTGACATCTTCATTTTCTTTGTTATCTGCTCCCTTCACAGTTGATGTTGAAAGTGTTAAAGAAGAAATGTAACTTCAAGTTATTGATTTCCAGTATCATGCAGTCCTTCAAGAGGCATTTACACCCTTACCTGAATTTCACTCAAAATACTTACATGAAAAGTATCCCACAATAAAAATAAATGCTGCTAGAATACTTTCAATGTTTGGCAGCACATATATTTGCGAATTATAAAGGCCCGCTCCCACTTAGCGGAATCGAACCGAACCAAATCAAAACGAAAAGTCTGCTACCACTCACATCTAGTGGAATCGAACCGAACAGTACTTTTGTGTTTTGTCATACAAAAGATAATAATTCTACACAAGATTTATTAATTTTTCTTCGTTCATATTACATTGTGACTTTTGTATACGTACTATTTCAGCAATAACTTTCAATAGTAAACAAATTAAGCCGCCAAGAATGGATGTGGTTGATTTGTTTTTTTCACGAAGGCTTCACAAGAAATTACGATCATACCCAAAACAAGAAATTCTATTCCAGCAGTGGAATAAATATTTTAGCTCATGAATTCCGTTCTGTTCAATTCGCTTTGATTCAATTTGATGCGCCGCTTTATGCTATCTTCCATTTAATTACACTGTGAAGAGAAATTCTGTTCAATTCGATTCCGCTAAGTGGGAGCGGGCCTAAAGGGTTCGATCTAATGGACTTTGCAGCACGAATTCAATTGTGTTATTCTTTTTATCAGTCCCATTTTCTAAGCTCTGTTTCTTATAGGCACAAGGCAGTTTATCAAGGATTATGTTTCAATTGCCAAAGCATAGTATTTGAGCATCATCATCATCATCAATTCACGTTATAAGCTGAGCCTGTTCCAGTCTCGCATCTTATCGCCAGCATTACTGTAATAATTAATCACCACCAAGAGCAATCTGCCATGAACCTATGTGCGGTATTCTTAGTAGTCATTATTTCCCACCAACTCGACAGAATAGGCACATTGACAGTGTGTGTCTACAAGAAACTCTGCAGCCTGCTGAAAGATATACTGCAAAAGTGGAAACGGAATAATGAGAATACCGACACACTAGTATCGCAGTGCAATAGTGCTAGGATGATGCTTTTACTGACTGATGAACATTGTGAGAGGATCAATACATTGACCATACTCCAGACTTCATACACCTTCGACTATTTCTTCAAGGGTCATGTATAAATTCTCGTCCACTGGCAAGGACACTTGCTGCATTTGACATGGTCTGCAACATACCCTGGAGCTTTTAGAAAATGTGTCTAAATTTTCTTAAGTAATATACTATCTTCATTAAAGTTAGAGCATGCGTGTATGCAGAATTTGCAAATTCTATCAATATACAGTAATATTTCCTGTAACTTGTCAAATACTAATAAATCCAAATTAAACGAGCAAGAGTGTTAGATTATTTCAGAGCTACATCATCATTACCGAACCTACTAGAGGTAATCTAGATGCCATGTTACGCAAGACAGACAGTTAATCCTATAGTTTTGGTAGACATGGATTCCTATTCAGCTCAATATACACTTGAGAACAATGTTTCACAAAAGTATCGTAACTGTTTCACTACAAATAGAGCTGTTTATTTCTCTACTTCAATGGAAAACACACTGCAACAACTGCTGTAAATCTGGACCTGTCAAAATGCTTGAAAAATTACACGAGTTCTATGAGATAGCTTCATATATCCTCCTAATTCATTTATAATAGCTTCACACACTTTCAGGATGATCTGGAAATCTTGATTGTGTACATCAGACTTACTACTAAGATTTATTTAAAAACATCCGGCCTCAAGAGAGGTTGACCACTGGGATCTGGAATTATAAACCGCAAAAAATAAAAGAGAAATGGAACGAGGAAAATAATTATTCGATTTGTATACTAAAACAAAAAATGTATGTGTTAACATATAAATGATAGTGTAGAATTTGAAGATAGGCCTTCAGAATTTCCATCAAGAACACTCACTTGCGAGAAAATAAAGTACAGTACTGCAAGTAATAAGACTGATGGGCATGTTGCACCTCAAATTCATTGTCCCCATAATACACATTGTTCCAAATACATTAAGTCCAGTAATATGTATTTCAAAATGAATAGGAGTTATTTAGCATATTTTTTGTGTCATCATAAATGCACTACATGCACAAACATCAGACAACTTCATTTCATATGGTTCCATGGAAATCTGGCAGATATGGACAAGCAACAATATTTTGTTACAGTTCATGAACAGTTATGATACAATGTTTATAACATTACTGTATTTCAAACCAAGTTTAATTACATATGTATACATAAGTGTTCTGCCCAAGGGCAGGTCTTTCACTGCAAACCCAGCATTCTTAAATCTTTCCTAGTTTCTGCCTTCCTCTTCGTCTCTGCATATGATCCACATAAGTATCTTAATGTCGTCTATCATCTGATATCTTCTTCTGCCCCGAACTCTTCTTTCATTCACTATTCCTTCCAGTGCTCCTTCAGTAGGCAGTTTCTTCTCAGCCAGTGACATAACCAATTCCTTTTTCTCTTTCTGAATAGTTTCAGCATAATTCTTTCTTCATCCACTCTTTCCAGCACAGCTTCGTTTCTTATTTTGTCTGTCCATTTCGCATGCTCCATTCTTCTCCATCAAGTTTAATTAACGCCCTACATATTTCTACCATTTGAGTCACCAAAGTTAAAATATTGCTTTGTTACAAAACTGCATATTAGAGAGCATATCAACATAAGTAATGCTTAATATGTCTTGTGATGTAATGTAATAAGCCATAATTTTTTTGGTTATGGTTTCACATACTACATAAAATAGCTCTAGAAGTACAGTGTAATAATATTTCTACTACTATTATTATTATTATAGTTATGAAAATCGGTATTTAAAAGTCATATGCATGTTGGAATATATTATAGACCTTACTTTTCACGCGTAACAATGTATTTATGACAAAGGATGCTAATCCTATAACAATGAGTTGATCCTCACTAAGGGTACCTCTTTTTTTTTTAGTTGGTTATTTAATGACGCTGTATCAACTACTAGGTTATTTAGCATTGATGGGACTGGTGACAGTGGAATGAGATGGTATTTGGCAAGATGAGACAGAGGATTCGCCATAGATAATCTGACATTTGCCTTACGGTTGGGGAAAACCTCAGAAAAAACCCAAGTGGGAATTGAACCCGTGCCTGAGCGCAATATCGGATCAGAAGGCAAGCGTCTCAATCGACCGAGCTATGCTGGTGGCTACTAAGGGTACTTACTATCTGCTTTGATGTGGGGGCTTTTCAAATTTTGACAAAATTCGAAACGAAAAATATACAATTCTGAATATAATAATTGATTTCTCCGAAATACAGATGGTCGTTTCTTTCTTCATCTTAAGCAAAGAACCTATTCCAAGTAAATCACAATTTTATATTTTTAATTTCAAATAAGGATATATTAATTTCACTATAAATAACTATATTTTATATGTATCATTACCAGATAACTTAAATTGATTTGACAGTGAAAAAAAAAAAAAAAAAAACTGCCCAATAGTTTATGAGAAAACTTAATCTCTGTAAACAGATGTACAGATAAATACCACATCCAAAACCACTTTCTCTATTATCTCTCATTCAACACAGACAAGCACAATACACATAATATGAAACTATTAGCATACCTTCCCTTCAACTTTATGCTCCTTGCCCCATGCTTCCATAACAAATGGATCATTGACAGAGATGCATATAATTTCACTAACACCTTTTTGCTTCAATTCATCTGCCTTGCTTACATATCCTGGAAGATGTGTCTGGAAAAGAACAAAACAAAACACACTATTATACTTAAAACAAATAACCTACACAATATCTGTTTTGTATAAATCTTCCAAGCTATTTAAAGTACAGTCAATTGGGGTAACTTTGTACGGACCATTATAATTACGCTAAGAGCAGCTCGTATTTTAGCCTGTGTTTACAATTGTTCACTATTATCATTCTTACCCCTTGTCAGAGCAACTGTGTAATATTTTCTAATTTCGTTTCAAAGGATTGACGTTTCATCTGTTTACAGTACATCTACATTCATATTGTAACTTTATACTCCTTGTTTACCTCTGACTGAGTCTCCCTGATACAGCCACGAAAAAAAGAAAGAAAAAAAACACGCGCACGCGCACACGCACACGCGCACGCGCACACGCACACGCACGCGCGCACGCGCACACACACACACACACACACAGTCCACTTTTGCCTTAAGTGAGTGAAGAAGTTTTTATTACAGACATCTGTAAAATTATTTTCTAATTTATTATTTCGTTATTAATGATGGTAACGTTGAAAAGATTTAAATAAATACAGTATTATATTGCATTAACATCAGAATGAAATTTCAGCAGTTATAAATGGAACATTTTGGGCACCAGATTCAAATATTTCGTTGCTAAGGCGACCTGGCACCTGGGAATTGTCCAACCCTCACAACTGGATAAATAAATGAATAAATAAAGATTAATATAAATGGTTAAATATTATACAGGGTTTGCCAGGGAAACGGGCAATTTTAAAGTATGCGTTACGGAAATACTGTAGGCGATAGAAGGTGCTGTTATCTGTTGTTATATTGCCGAAACTATACATTTACGCAGTGTTACATGATCACTCGCCATGGAATAATGGAATGGTGCATAGCGTGCATATCCAATCAAAGTTTTAAAAAGAACGAGAGTTACGAGGCTTCTAGCCGAGATTTTCGTACACATTTCAATATCGTACATCATGATCCTGTGCCTAGCACACATGCGAGCAAATTATGGATTACAAATTTCGAGGCCACAGGATCTGCTATGAAGAGAAAGATAACCGGGTTGAAGAAGAACTGTCAGCAGCCTCGTAACTGTCACTGTTTTTGTAAAACGCTTTGATTGCATATGCACGCTGTGCAACGTTCCATTGTTTCATGGCGACTGATCATGTAATGCTGTGTAAATGGCATAGTTTCGGCAATATAACAACAGATAACAGCACCTTCTATCGTCTACAATATTTCTGTAGCCCAACTTTAAAATCGCCTGTTTCCCTGGCGAACCCTGTACAAATGTAACAATAAACAAAAATAAATTTAAATAAGAAAAGGATACATAGGGCAGCAACAGGTATTAAGTTGAAAATTATATCAATACTGCTGAAGAGGATAATGGTAAATGAAAGTAATTAATAACCCAGATTTGCCTATTGTCCTTTTAAAAAGACAGTGGTCAATGTTTTAAATTTCACTCTCTACTTTTGCTTTTTCACAGGTGTCACTATTACAAATATAAATGACACTCGGGAGGAAATTAAAACGCAGAATAAATATGGGAAATGCGTGTTATTATTCGGTTGAGAAGCTCTTATCATCCAGTCTGCTGTCCAAAAATCTGAAAGTTAGAATTTATAAAACAGTTATATTACCGGGTGTTCTGTATGGTTGTGAAACTTGGACTCTCACTCTGAGAGAGGAACATAGGTTAAGGGTGTTTGAGAATAAGGTGCTTAGGAAAATATTTGGGGCTAAGCGGGATGAAGTTACAGGAGAATGGAGAAAGTTACACAACACAGAACTGCACGCATTGTATTCTTCACCTGACATAATTAGGAACATTAAATCCAGACGTTTGAGATGGGCAGGGCATGTAGCACGTATGGGCGAATCCAGAAATGCATATAGAGTGTTAGTTGGGAGACCGGAAGGAAAAAGACCTTTAGGGAGACCGAGACGTAGATGGGAGGATAATATTAAAATGGATTTGAGGGAGGTGGGGTATGATGATAGAGACTGGATTAATCTTGCACAGGATAGGGACCGCTGGCGGGCTTATGTGAGGGCGGCAATGAACCTTCGGGTTCCTTAAAAGCCATTTGTAAGTAAGTAAGTCACTATTACTGGTTTTAATTAGAGGCTTGCTAGGTGTGAGGTAATGTGAGTTCTGCTCATTGTTGAGTCTGAAATATGAATGTGTGAACGTGAGAGTGGCTATTTTAGCTACAGCATCCGAAACGCAAATCAAATATGAAAGGCAAATATTGTTACAGTTCGAAATTATTTTATAAGTTGTTATACATCAAGTGACTCAAAATAAACGTAAATATTACGCCACACAATAATACGTTTGAGATATCTATTCCTTGCGACATTACAATGACGAAAACTTGTGTGTTCTTTTAAAAGGACAATAGCAATATCCTCAAACATTTTAAAATTGCGTCTCTTTTTCAATCTCTTTACTATTGTACTTCTGCCTGAAGAACTGCAACAGTAAGGGAAATCCGAACTTCCCAGTGACCTCTCATGAAAAAGAAACCCTGTCACGAAAGTCACGAAAGAAAACAAAACCACTGTTACAGAATGGAACGATAATAATATTGTTGCTCTTGGTTTCAATGCGGTTGCAATAGAATATCTGCATCATGTAACAAGATTCTCTCGCAAGGAGAAGAAACGTATTTTAGTTACACAGTACCATACCATTTATAGGCCTACATACAACAAAGGCAGTGTTGATCGCAGTGACCAGAATATTAGTCTTTACCGCATATCAATTGGAGGGAAAAATGGTACTATCCACCAATTGCACATATGATTGATGTTGTGGAATAAATTTCATGACAGATTCACAAATATATTGGAGGCAAACTTGATCATTTAACTTTTCGTCAAAGGGTTGCTTTGTCTCTTCTCGAATACAAGACAAGAGAATGTGCTAGCAAAAGAGGCCGAGCCTGAAAAATGTGGATTCAAAGTTTGACAGAATGGATCACATAATCATGCCAAGGAAAACAGACTCGATGCAGAGTTTGACACAATAAGGTGTCCACAATTTGTAAGAAATGTAATGCATCTCTACATGTTAACTGTTTCTCTAAATACCACACCAAAATGAACTAATTTTGTGATTGTGTTGCAAGGATATCATGTTATAAGGAAATCCTTTCTGTTTCAAATTTTATAGGATGCTGTGTATGTAATGTCAAGTATAAAATTAATGTAGCTACAATGAATCAATTTCCAAAATAATATTAGTAGTAGTAATAATAATAATAATAATAATAATAATAATAATAATAATAATAGTAAATTACAACAATGACATTGCTTCCTTTCATATACCGGTAAGCATAGTATATAATTCTTCATCAAAATGTATGCTCATTTGCCTTTAAGACACCTGTTTCTAGCTCAACCAATTGCAACAAGAATGTTTCGACACCATACATGTGCTTCAATGATATAATGCATTAAATATAATTTGTAAAATACACAAAAATTGCAGAAAAAAAATATATATTTCAGGCATTGGCTGAGTTGAAACTTTTCTTCGAAAAGAATGTAGAGAAAAATTGATGACATTGATAACATTTCATGTAGACCCCTATTTCAGACTCATATTTTAATGTACCTATTATAAAACATTTCACCAAGTAGATCGTCATTTATTTCCAATAATGTTGGAATTCTACTTCCTGCATAAAAAAAAAACATCAGGAATTGAACGTGCTTACCTTGGAGCAGCCAGGTGTGAAGGCTCCAGGAACGGCAAAAATCACAGCTTTCTTTCCCTTTGTGAGCTCGGCAAGATTGACCTTGGTTGTGGGATTGTTCTCATACAATTCCACGCTCGGGACACTGTCACCAGTCTGCACAATACAAGATCCATTCATCAGAACACACAAACCCATGGTCACGCTGAGGATGGAGTGCAGTTAGGAAAAAGAATAAAGGGAGAATGTGCATGACGCACTATTTGATCGCGTCATATGTAAGAAGATAAGAAAATGAACGCTATGTAAATCACACTAATCGCTCTCTACTATATATCACTTGGTACTTTTTAATTTCATTCTTTTGTGATACATACCGGTATGCGTAGGTTCAAAGAATTGTAAATGAAGAGGAGTTTATCTGATGAATCCCCTGAGAATATTTCTGATACTTTGCTATTTTGTTTGTGCGGAAGCACACTGAAACAATATGCTTTATGTACATTTTTATTCTGCTCTTTTTAATTGGTTATTTAACGACGCTCTAACAACTGAGCAAATATTTAACGTCAATGGAATTACCTAATGATAACGATATAGTTTTTGGCGAGATGAATACGAGGATTCTTCGTGGGGTTGCTCGACGCGCATTAAACGACGAACGTAAAATGACCGACCAAAATTTAAACACGTTTCCCTCTTCTAATTATTTTCGAGGGAAGTTGGGAATTTCTGACTTTTAATATTTCTTGGTGTAGTCCATTTTGAAAAAAAAAAAAAAGTTGTCCCTCTCGAACGCATAGTTTCTGAAAAAATGTTAGAAATGCCTATAACAACCAAGGAAGCAGTTTATCCCACATATAAATTAAGCGCTACTGGTCGTTATAAAATTATTAGCGGTCGTCAGTTTGTCGATTACTCATAGAAAGGACATGATTAGTGAGTCGTATGTAAAGAATATGAACGTTGCACAGCAAAGCGTGTCGTGGAGCTGTGTTGAGAGACAGTGGGGGGGGGGGGGCAAAGGGGTAGTTTTGGCACGTCGTGGATGTCTTGTAACAATCGGTTTAGAACGCGCACATACGCACACAAATTCCACTCGCTATTCCTAGACCGATGGGTGTTCCGTTTATCAAATGCCTGAAGGTCCAGGGAACATTTCGCTTCGACTAAGATCCAAAAGAACGCTGGAAGCCTAATCGACATTGCGATATGGTTATGGACCTGAACAGCAATCATTATCGTCAGTGAGAAACGAATAAGAAACTTTAACCGTCAGTCCACAGGAAACTACAGGTTTCCGCGCACCGCCACAAGGTAGAAAGGAACCCCTAATATATTAAGTATCTAAAACTTATAAAGAAATCTGAATTATAAGCAGTGTACGTAAACTAGACAATTACAGAAGCTGATTTCGAGTAAATCCGCATTCTATGTTCCTTTTGTCTTCGGTGATCCTGTAAGTTACCATTGGATATGAGTTGGACGTCATATTAAACGCCATGAATTAAAGCAGTTGGTATATTTAAAGATACGATGGAAAGCATAGCCAAATAAATAGATAGTACTTACGGTCACAAGGTAGGTAAGTAGGGAGGAGCTCTGTCATGGTGACTGCAATAAATTTACGTAGGCTACTCTAAATAGGCTATACGTATATTTGACATAGGCTACAGCTTATTGTACATAATAACCAACTTCTGCCCATAATCATGTTTAAAAATCTTAATTAAAACTAGAGTAACTGATAAAACCTTTGATTACTGGCCTATAGCAAAGTCATGGATTTGTAGGTAAATGGATTATCACCATCATCATTCTCCAAATGACTAAAATGACTTGTCCATTTGGTTGGCTAGTAACTATCGAATCAAACTGACCCTTACACAATTACTAGTTACATCACAAAACGGCTGTAAATATTAAACTATAAAATGTATTACACCAACATGTCTTGTGAGTTTATGTCAAGAGACAAGTAATATAGTACATTGCTGGATTTTATGAACTAATCATCAATTTTTACGGAACTGTATTTACAAATGTCAAGAAAAATGGATGAAAACGTTTTAAGTTACAATCTACCACAATGTAGGCTACTGTCTTTCCAATAAACGCAATTACTTCCTCTGACCTTCGACACTAATCTATGCATAATGTAATTTTTTACTACGCAAGAAAAACAATAATTCCTACCTTCACCATTTTCGATACAGACGTAAAAATTGCTCTCTCAGCTATACAAACGCGAGAACTTGAAACACCTGACAAAACTCTTCTTACAGCATGAATTAGCTGCATTTATATACCGGCTTCCACTGACCTTCAATTTTCTACAATGTCTCACAAATTTGTGAAAGTTTAGTTACAGCGTTGCCAACGAGATTCTTAAAAGCCTGCTATGAAACAGTGCACATGTCGCTAAATTGCTATATTATTAGTGTAAAATATTACTTTATCCCTGTGAATAATGAAAATACCTGCTAAATCCCTATATTAGCAATACTAATTTAATAAATTTTATAAATTTCATTTCATTCACTGAAAAACGCCAGCTCTAGTGGGAAAACCAGTGCATTGGCCACACTGTACACTTATGTCGGGTACACTCAACGAGATAAAACTCTTTCTAACTCGTTGGGTACACTGCCTGCTTGATCGCATCTTATGGCTGCGTAAAATGCACAGTGAATCCCTCTTCTTCATTGATTTTCCCTTTGTGGCCTGACTCCAAGTTCGACATGTAGGCCTACTGTATGTTGACATTTTTATATAAAGTCAACGATCATTATACAAGGAGCGCACTCAATTGACTGACATGGCAGCGAGATTCCACAGTAATATGCACTGTTGAGCGAAGAATCTACGTAAAAATTATTTTTTTTGGTCCTGCAGAATACATCTACAGATGGGAGTCAGGCCACAAAGGGAAAAATCACTGAAGGAGAGGGATCGATCCGGTGCTGTGGATTGAACTTCAGCGTAGCTCAATGGTTAGAGCGCTTGGTACATAGAACCAAGGACCCGGGTTCGATCCATGGCGTCAGAGCGAATTTTTCTCCTCTAATATCAATTATTGTTACCATAACAGATGTATTACCATTTTTACTATGCAAAAAAAAAAACACAAAAAAAAAAATTCTTACCTTTACTATTTTCGATATAGACGTAAAAATTGCTCTCTCAGCTATACAAACGTGAGAACTTGAAACACCTGACAAAATTCTTCTTACAGCGTGTGTGTGTGTGTGTGTATGTGTATGTGTATGTGTATGTATGTGTGTGTGTGTGTGTGTGTGTATATATATATATATATATGATACAAGTTTAAGTTCAAGCAAATTTCTCACCTTTGTTTTGATGTCAATCATAGACGAGAAACTTATTTTGCATAAATACGACGTTGCAAATATTATTAAAAACTTAAGAGCGTCTTCTTTTGCATGCTCGAGGTATTCTTGCAATCTTTTAATCCAAAAGTGGTTTATGATCTGCGAAAAAATACTCTAGTTTAAACATTCCATCAGTAGGCACATAATCGCATTTCAAAGAGTTTTTCATACATATTTTTTGTGTTCAGCCAGCTGACCGCAACTCACTAAAAACAGATTCAGTATCCATCTATGAATGTCGTTGTTTTTTTTTTTTTTTTTTTTTTTTAGTTTCTTGAGTAAAATTGTGCAAAATTAATTGCATATCTGCAAAAACAAATTGAGTATTTGTCACTAATACATATAGTCGCTTAAGGTGCAAATACTCGTAACTCTCAAAATCTTCGAAATACGAGTTTTTGGTACAGATGAATTCGTCAGTCATGTCAATTGATGCCCATAGGCGCAACTGCGCGCTTTAGAGCTAAGGAGAGCCTGAGCACTTTACAGCGGAAAGGAAAGAGACAGATGAAAGAGGTATTATATACCGCTTAGTCAAGCTATACATACATAGGGATGGCTATACCGCTTAGTCAAGCTATACATATATAGGGATGGCCAGCACTGAATCAATAGATAAAAGGAAGAGAACTTATTAAAACTGTACCCATGTTAATTTTTAGATTTGTCTGAGAAGTGTAAGTCCATTATAGGAATGTAAGTTTTAATTTTAATGCCATTTTTCACAAGTTTGTTTTTTATTCAAAAGGAACATTTTCTCAACTTTTTTTTATAGAAAAGTGACATTTTCAGAAATGTTTATTTAGTAGCCTTACAGGTACTGAAGCGATGTTTTTGTAAATCCAATATAAGTATCGTAAATACGTATTACTGAAGATAGTGTATTGAAAATTTTGAAAATATTCGTATGGAAAATGTTTGTAAGGAAATGAATAAAACAAAGCAACTACTGTTACATCATAAACAAAAGATATGTGCCCATGTGTTGTAAAATCGTCAGGTCTATAGCTTTAGAAGATTTCGAGAAAATAATTTAATATTCTGATGATAGGAAGTTGCGCACCAATATCACCTTAAAAGCATATTGTGATAAGAGTTTTGTTATGTAATATTACAGTTAAATATATACCTAGGTATCTTTGCTTTGTACTATAGCATTGTTTTGATTAGTTTATTGATTACAAAAAGGCAAAAGATATCAATATAAATTCCAGCTTATCATGTCATACTCAATCTCTTTTCTTTTGTTGGGATATAACTTTCTTTATGAATGATGTGTTTCATTCACTGACAAGGGAAGGGTTTCTGCTCGAACAGGAATTTCGTATCCAAAATTTGTATACAAGCCCATCTTTATATCTCTGTAAAGCTCCCAAAAGCATTCGTTTGTGTAATGTGTGGTTTGTCTGTTAGAGCACTGTACAAGTTGATGGGTGAGGAGAGCACTGCACAAGTTAAGCGGATGGGACACCTTACCCGTAAGCCTAGCCTAGCCTTGAAGCTAGTGCGAGTGGTAAAATGTCTAAAGCCCATTTAAGAACATTTTTCTCAAACGTTCTGTCTGTAAATATTGCAGCTAATCAAAAGTATATACTGTTGTGAGAGTCATTGAATGCACACAAGGACGCAACCTTAATAAATGAATCATTCCAAGGCTAGGACGTGGAATGTATGATCATTTCACCTGAAAAAAAACTAAATATATCCAGCCTCTGAATATCTATTTCCTTAGACAATACAAAATATATGCTCGAAGGATAACAGATTACATAAGGACTCTTGCTGAGAATCCAGAACTTAACTTGGGAAATCGAGTGTTTATAATGCAAATGCACTCTGTTATTCACATCCAGTTGTCTGCTCCAGTATACCGCCCTATGCTTCAGTATTCCTGGCAGCCAACTGGTTACGTGAATCGTGAACAAGTCTCGGACTTCAAAAATTTAATTCAAGTGTCATTTGATTTTTCAGCACTGGAGTGTGGTTCAGAAGATTGTTCAGGTGTTGCTTCTGCGTGTTGTGCTTATTGCTCTGCTCCATGCTGTTTCATGTGTTTTATAGAGAATCCTCATGTACATTTTTAAAGAAGTGTATTGACCAATAACAACCAAACGGAGAGTTACACAAATGAATGCTTTTACGATCTTCATCACCATTGTGAGGTAAGCATCTGTACAAATTTTTAAATAAAAATTCCTGTTCGAGCCGAAACCCTTCCCTTGTGAGTACAGTATAGTTGTACCACTATGGAATGTATGTGAATATTCCTTCTTAACTCTTTATTATGTTATTAAAGTTTAAAACACAACTGCAATATAAAGAAATTCGTGTTAGTACTTTTTTTCAGACAGTATATGTAAATCAAACAGAAAGAAGCCATATAAAAATAACGACATAAAATTTCACGTTCCGTATGAAGTTTCTGCATCACCGGTTTTTTAAATCCGACAGGCTACTTATTCATATATGTAACCCTTCCTCATTCCATACCTAATGCTTGATGCCCGCACACGTCATCAGAAAAATGTGCTTGCTTTGACATCACTGGTCTAAGCGATGTGCATCTACTTGCAAAATCTTGTAAACCACAGTTTAATATTAATCACTGAAGAGTAAAAATTTCAATATACGTAAGCCAGCAATTAATGATGACAATGACAATATGTTAATCCATGATAGCCATGTTATTTCCATGTGATAAACATTTTCATATAATAAAACCGTATCTGCACTACAACTGCAATAGTTTGAAGTATTAGTAATAATGCTTATATAATAATTCGTGTTACTGTTGTATCATATATTACACCTCTACTTTGGTCCTTCTTGAGTAGTAATCTCATAGTTTTTGAGTAAAATTATCGTTGTTTTCGATTTTATAGGGATTTGTATTTTTCAAATGGGGATAAGTACCAGTATGACAGTGGGGAGAGGAAAGAGGATCGCACTTCAAAAAGTTTGGGAACCACTGCCCCAGATTCTGAAGTTACGTTTGTTAACCTTACCCTGGAGGTGGCTTTGTCACTGAACACCAAAGCTCCCACAAACCATCAGATTGCATACTCACACAGAAAGAATATTAGAACACATTGTCATTTGGCTTCAGTGTCTGCAATAATTGTAGTCAGTACGGATGAATCATTCGTGTAGAATTCATCAATCTTCTGCAGAATACCAAGCTCATGTGCTGTTTCTGATGGTGGATTTTCGAGGGTTGTGTGAAACTTGCACAGACACATTCCACTGTTTCCTCAATTACAGATGCAGCCCTTTCCTTAAAATCGGATTACCACTTAAGAAATGAATTTTCACTGGATGGATCCCCTGCGAACTTCTTTCAGAAATTCCATTGCACACAAATGACCAGAAGTGTGAAGGTGGAAAATCAGGACACAAACAATTCTCCTGTCTTCAATAGCAGCCAACATCTCATATCGGTCTGCAGATGAACAGTGCATACTACAGGAACTCCATCCAACACAGTCTCAATTTTTCCCTTTATATCCACACACCTCGAGTGGGTTGATGAGATGCCAGAGATCCACATCAAGTGCACACAAACTCTGTGTGACTTGGAATTGCGGTTTTCTGTTAATGTACCTGCAGTAACGTATATATTATGCAAATCTAGTTTTTCAGGTAAAGTTCCTTGTACAGCAGACTAATAATTTCAAGAGAAAAATTGTTCCGGGGCCAGGTATCAATCCCACGACCTCTGACTATGCCGACTGAGATGCCAGGAACTCCACCCGACACTATGGATATAAAGGGAAAAATTGAGACAGTGTTTGGTGGAGTTCCTGGGTAGCTCAGTCGGTACAGTGCTGGTGCATTCAACCAGAGGTCCCGGGATTGATACCCGGCACTGGAACAATTTTTCTCTTCAAATTATTCAAGTCTACTGTATAGGGAGTTTTACCTGAAAAACTAGATTTGCATAGTGCATACTACAGCCACAAGATTAACCAACGAACTTTGAGAATTTCTCTTTTCATCAGCACCGATTTTGTACACCTAAATTCTGCTCAATTTGAGTGACATGTTTATAATCAGGAAGATAATTTAGCCTAACCCGAGATTAAATTTGTAAATAATTCACTAGTTACGCAAAAAATCACTTGCCACACTACAGTGCTTAGAGATGGCAGGAATGCTGGTCAAAGGTTTTACTTACCCTGAAATTAAGTTAATACTTCCCTCTGACAAATGATTTTGGAGAGATACCATCTGTATCATTTCATTTATCACTTTGCTTTATGGGGGGGACAAAGAAGCTAGAGCAAATTTCAACTAGTTTGTCGTAATTTTATATAAAGATCCATAATTCATTTCGAGAAAATTATTATATTTTATGTGAATAATTTCCGATTGAACCGATTTATTCGTAGATATTAAATTTAAACAGTATCCGTCCAATACCTGATAAATCTCTGTATAAAGGGAATCAGCAGCGGTTCCTCTATATGAGCACAGGAGCACGTGAACACCTTAAAAACGAACAATAATCGTACGTATTACTGTATTAATATTATTACATCTATTACCTTCCAATGTGGAATGACGTTCCTACATTTTTCGTCTCGAGAGAGTGTCTCGTTCGTGTGTCTTTAAATCTCCATTGGACAGGTTGACAGCAGCTCGCACAATTTTTCTCTAGCAGGATGGAATAGCCTGAGGCGAGAATATTTTCTGGTTTGTTACAATGGTTACAATAGCTCTGGCTCGCACAGATCTTAACGTGCTAATGACAGAGAAAGAGAGATGCTCCATCTCTCTTGGGTCTGACATCCTGTTCCTTTCTCCCTCTTTCCTCGTTTTCTCTCTTTACTCTTTCTTTTCAAAATACCGTTACGCACGGGGGCTGATTCTGTTGTCTTTTGTTCAGCAAAGTAAAGAAAATACAAGCTGCATTGGTGCGTATTGAAAGTTGAAACAGTAACACTTGAAGTTTGGAGACGGACGTGTGTGAAATAGTGAGTGTGTTGAATTAAAAGAGAATGTTCCTCCGTAACACAATGACAGAAGACCAATTAAGTTACATTGGCTATGTTGGCATGGAAAAAAAAACTTGTTAACAGCAATAGAGTTATTGATAAGTTTGCATCTCTCAAAACTAGGTGCATGGAGGTTCTCTATAAATAAATCTAGATCTTCAACAACAGCAGTGAAGGTGAGTCCCATGAATTAATTTTACTCTACTCTTGTTTAATGGTTTTAATTTTGGTTTATATGCATAGATTTGGTACATGCATATTAGAACTCATTTATCTCTGACGTGTGACTCAGCTATACGAGAATATATCAGTGTGTTCATTACCAATATTTTTTTTTGTGAACACCCATGCAAGAAAGGCACGAGCTGCCACTGAAGACAATAAAGACTAAGAATCACGTTGTGGATACTGCATTTGTGTACCTAGTTTTTACTGTGACGTGTTTTAGTTCCGTGTTAGCTTTCAGTTTATTGTATTGCTTCTTTTTGTTTTTGAAAAATTTTAGGTAAGGGCACAAACAGCCAGAGTAGCTCACTAACAATAAAGACAGTATGACAAAAATAATTTATTCTGTATCAGTAATGCTTAAAAATAGGCATTTTCCTGAAAATCTCGTTATCGATTTGCAGAATCATGTTATTTTCTCCTTACACAGTAAAACTTCCCTAAAACAAAACACGTTCCAGAATCTTTTTTCCATTTTCGCAGGTTTTCATTTTACAGAGGGTTGAGTTTTGGCAAAACTAATAATAGACTACTGCAATATGCTCCCTGTTGGAACACAATGAAGAAATAATTTGAAGTAAAAGTTACTACAGTACATGCAAGGTGATACATGTGACATTTAGTAAGTTTTGAGATAAGTGACTTTGAAGTTGAAACGGAAATTAAAAAATCTGTTATAGGACTATGTTGCTGTAAATTTGCAGTTGTATATGTTGGTACCTATATTTTTTAACTTCTAAATATAAATTATCTATTCTAAAACAGTATAGGTAAAATAGGGTCCTAAAGTCACTTGTTTTATTTTGCCACGAAAATATTTTTGTGGAAAAGTAATATAAGTGCAATGGTTTTCAGTATTTTTATATTATTTAAAACAAGAATAAGGACATTGCTTACAACACTGAAACATTTCTGTCTCAACAGCACTTCGGCTTTCTTATTACCATATTATAACAAAAAATGTCTGTATAACCGAAAGAATCAATCAATCAATCAATCAATCAATCAATCAATCAATCAATCAATCAATCAATCAATCAATCAATCAACAATCAATCTTCTTAATGTATCTAGTTGTTTGCTTGACAACATAAAATCAACTATAGTCCACTGCAGTATTTTCAGTTCTTTTTTTCATAGTAAATTAGAGGTATTTTGATCAGTGTTCATTATAGACGCCTGTTGCTAGTAGCCAGAGTTAGGGTGTAGTCAATATATACTGCAGAAATGTGTCTTCTGCAACTGATTCTGATGATTTTATTTTACTTCTTTTGTGGTTTATGGATGGACAGTATATATGAATGTGTTCCAGATCTTCATCATGATTATTACACCACATACAAGTAGGAGTATCAGAAATGTGAAATCGGTGTAGGTACAATTGTGTGACAATGTGACCTGTTCTGACTCTTGTTAAAAATGTTTGAATATGTCTGGGCAAGTTTTTGTAAATTTCCAGGTCATTCGGTTTCTTTTTAACGGACTAAAATTTTTCTTTGTCAGAAGAGAGCCAATTGTTGATCCATAAGTTTATAAAATAAAACTTTACTGAAGTAAAGGCAGTGGATAGAGATATCACTTGAAGAGGTCTTGGTTGCAAATATGTTGCCTGTTTTGCAACATTATCGACTTTTTCGTATCCAGGTAGACCACAATGACTAGGTATCAATTGAAATTTTATTTTCTTTGGAGTTTTTTTAGTTCACTTAGTTGTTTCTGAATTGGAATAATTCCATGTGCATATAGGTTTGGTACATATTTGATTATATTAAATATAGCCCCCTTGGAGTTGGTAAGTATTCAAATAGATCTTTCAGAAATTTGAGTAACACACTAAAGAGCAGCATCAATAGCTAGCAATTCAGTGTCAAGACTGGAGGAGGCTGAACACGGTAATAAGTAATTTTCTTGATATTTTGGAATATAATACCCTGCTCCTGATGTTCCATCATCAGGGTTTAGAGATTCATCTGTATAAATTTTAAAGTAATCCTTACATGTGCTGCAGAGTAGTTCCATGGCATCTAACTTAAGAATGTATGGAGGATCATTTTTGAAATGATTCGTGGAATTTGTAGGCTATGTTCTGGAATTATCCATTTTCATGGAGGAATTTCATTTACAACTGGAGTTTTAGCAATGAGTGTGTCTGCGATATAGATTGGTATTTCTTCTTTGTTTATTTTGCAGAAATTACATAGGATATTATCTGACAGTTTGAAGAACATCTGAGATCTGGATGAGGCTTGCAATTTTAAATGTATTTTTAGATCCTTTTTTAATAAGTAGTGTCCGATTGGTTGAATATCATATTCAATTTCTAGGGCAAAAGTTGATGTGGTTTTTTGTACTCCGAAAGAAGAGGGCTAAGAAAATTTCAAATTTTAAATGAAATTCAGCCTTAGTTGCTGTTCATTACGTCACTAGCCTCATCTAATGATATCACATCTCTCTCTGCTGAAACATCTATGTTTCTGTCATGAAGTGCATCTATAGTGTTCCTACCGCGAATATTCCTTCAACTTCCTCTTCCACGCACTTTTTCACGTCCTTATTATAGGCCCATCCTAATGCTTCAGGTCATCAAGGAAAGAGTGGGATGAATTTCATTAGCTATTGCAAGTTGCTCCACTTAGCAAAAGTTATCCTTATTAGATCAAGGTATAGTTGGTCCAGCTCAATGTGTGCAGGCCTTCCACGAAGATGTTTCGAACATGTAATCTATTACCTCTCTCCATTATGGCAAATGAATTAGTCATACACAGAAGAAACGCAACAATATGTAAACAATGCACTTGTATTAGTTTGCCTCTCAGTCAAAACTCTGTATGCATTGTAATACAAGTGTAAGACCAACATGGAGCAGCACTGACTGCAGCTGCACTTATATTACTTTTTCCCTGAACAGAAGTGACGTTAAAGATTTAGAATATATACTTCTCAGTTTTTTAAAAAAAATGTCACTTATATTACTTTGCTTCTGAGTGCCTCAATTATTAACTTACGTAATTGCAGCATCTCTCTCCATCTCTCTGCGTCCTAGTTTCTTGGCCCCCACATTTCTTTTAAAGTGCATTGCCACGTAACTTCACGTTAGACAAATCAGTCCTTAGATGGCAGGTAGCATTGTCTAAAAACAGTATGACCTTATAACCTTGATGTTTCATTGCTCCATTAAAATTATAAAGCCACTCTTCCATGATAGAAGTGGTCATCTAGGCTTTTTATTAAATCGCATAGTTTTATTTCCACTGTTATTTAACTCTGTATTGGCATATTAACACACAACTCAGAATAAATAAACGAAAATGTGAAACTAAATTGACACTACACTACAATTATTCACAGTTTTAAACTCGCACTACACTTTATTACTGTATTGCCTTGTTAGCACAAAACTGAGAATAAATGAAAGAAAATGCAAGGGGGTTGGAAGATGTAGGGGTACAGGTGGTCAGTAACCCCCCCCCCCCCCCCGGGTCCTTGACAATAAACACAGAATAGTGACATGGTTAGAAAAGCTTCACTCCCAATGCCTGACAAATAGCGAGTCTTCCACATCATTGCATGTACAGTCACACAAAAAAATTATGTCATGCTTCATACAGTATTATCGCAAAATTAAAAATGGTTTGAAAGAATTTAGCAACAATTACCCTTAAAATTATCAATTTTAGTCGGTTTTTTTTTAAATACCTAAATGGTGCCCAAAAATGATTCTGTTTTCGCATTAGGCAGTTTTCAGTTTTAAAGCATTATTTTACATAGGAAATCATTCAGTTCCCAAATTTATTTTTCCTTTGTCCAGGTTTCCTTTTTATAGAGGGTACATTTTAGCAAGGTTTTACTATATAAGGTTTTTAAAAAGTAGCCTTAATTGATCATATTTTCTTAATTTTCTTATTATCTTAAAAATTCTAACACTTGCATATTACACAAAGAAAATGGGATTTTTTGCATAACCTTCATCGTAGATGATGTATACAGCATCTCTGAGTTCGTGTTCTGGAATATCTGCCACAGTGTGCGCGATGGAGTCCTTCAACTCATCAATTGCTGTAGGTTTCCTCAATAACACTCTTTTCTTCATATAGCCCCACAACCAATAATCAGCTGAGTTAATATCTGGTGATCCTGCAGGCCAAGTTACAGGAAAGTACCTACTGATAGCACCACCACCATAACAATCAGAAAGAAATACACTCATCATGGTGATGAAAAAAAATCTCATTTCTTGTGTAATAAGCTACTACCAGAATTTTTAAATTTAAATTGTAGAAAATGAAGAAAATATGAGCAATTGCAGTTACCTCTTTTGAAAAACCTTGTATTTTGTATAATTAAAAACTAATAAACGGTTAAAGATTTATTCTATAATACTGAAAAGTGCAGGAGATGTTTAATATGAATAATGTATATCATTGCAGTTTAAAAAGTTTCATATATAGAAGCACACAATGTTAAGAGATCAGGTCTTGAATCATTAGAACTCTAGGATAGAAGTACTGAGCAACTATAAATCATAATCATTTATTATAGCTTCATTTCCAGTTATAAATTTTATCATACTTTCTATTTAAAATTATGGTTTTTACACTTCATAGTGTGTCCTGTGACAAAAAGGTCAAGGAATGTCAACGTCATGACGAATACATAGCATAAAGTTAAAATAGTACTAATAATAGATGGACTGCTGAACACTGGTTGGGAACCACAGAACCACTGTACCAAGCAGAGGGGGATGAGTGTATATTACTTCATTAACAGAATCTCACATGTCTCTGAAAACCACTAACAGCATGTTTCTTCTGTCCCAATACTCGACTGTGCTTCACATACAAGTATTACAACTTCAGTTCAGGTGTTTGGCCAAATCTGCAATTCGTATTGGATTCTACAAGAATCTTACATCTGAAAGAAAAGTTAGAAATTCCTGTGACACTCCTTGGCACATTTCCCAAACACAAGATGAGGAAAGGGCAGGAAGAGGGGGATAGAGGAGCACAGAGGGTGGATTGGAAGGTGAATGATATTTTACCAAAAAGAAAAGCTATTCAACTGAAACAAGCTGCAGCAGTGTAACCGTACGAATGTTGCCCCTCCCCAGACCAAAGGCTGTTTCTATATTTCCCCCCTCCTCCCCCCACCGACTAGTTGAATCCAAGCTAACATGATACAACCTTCAGCCACGATATAAAATGCTGCCAATGTTAACCTTTCACTTTGGCAATAATAAATGTGTAGCTGCCAATTATACAACATCGTGTCCTCTTAGTGAGCTTCAGGCCAGTCTTCAATCACACACCAATCTGCAAGTCATATGGAATGTACTGTGGACCAGCTACACACAGTTCAATGTTGTGAAGCCTGCTCTATTTATGGCAAGCAAACAAATTATTATAGTCCCGACAAATATTAGCAATAGTTTCATGCGCGTTTTAACACAACACACAATCGCCGATTTAATTAAAAGCCTTCCATTTCTGCAAGAATGGACGGAGTTTGGACTTGCATAAAGTATTTATTTCTCTTTCA
Organism: Periplaneta americana; assembly: GCF_040183065.1. Lineage (NCBI taxonomy): Eukaryota > Metazoa > Arthropoda > Insecta > Blattodea > Blattidae > Periplaneta > Periplaneta americana. Next base: position 184,879,626 of record NC_091118.1, read on the forward strand.
ACCTATATGAATAATTTTGACAATACCTACAGCTCCCTTTCCTCAGTTTCAAAATGAAAAAGGTAACTCTCTGACAAACGTGTGAAAAATAAAGAACATATATCTCTACAGATTAAGGACCCAACAGTTCAGTTTCAACATCTGCAATTTTCCATACAACTGTTCAAATATTTAACCTTTATCTTATGCTGTTAGTAAGTAAATTGTGTGAACCTAAAATTCAGTACACACAAAACTGTTATCACTGAATCATATTCAATTTCAACTGCGTGGACAAGTACAATGTCACAGATTCAACTCCAAAGACAAACTTAGTCAGATCACTTCAATTCGAGAACAGCTGTCTCCTATATTAATAGCATAGTAAATGATTTCGTGCTAATGTTGTTGTTGTTTTCTAATGCCAGGCGTTTGACAATAAAGTCGTTTGACCTCTTGCACTGCAATATTTTTCAAAGATATTATCATGGCCAGCCACTGAAGCACAGATTTTGAGGTGCTAATGTTGTTTATTAAATTCATGTTAGACTTCAACTCTAAAGTTGTTACCAATTTCAGATTTCAACATCTCCAGACTCAGATGGTAACACAATTTTTAATTAATTATTATGATTGTCATGCATAATATGGAGAAAAAAAGTTTTTAGAAAATTGCAATATGGTGCCTATTGTGCAGTCTGAGAAGTCTAAATACTTGGGTATCTCTCTGATAGAAAATTAATTTGAAAGTCTAATATAAATAAAATCGCTGAGAAATATCTTGAAACAGATTGCTGAGTATGTGAGACTGTTCAAGATTAATCCTCAATACCATTTATATTACATAAAGTCTGTGATGACATGGATGCGAGGTTCTTGCTGCTACTGCTACATCTAAGAATATTAATAGATTAGAGATTGTTCAGAATCAAGCAATGAGACTGATTACAAATGCTACGAGAATTGTCCTAAAAATGAAGTAATTGGAACAGATGTTCAAAGGTTGGCACTGTTACAATATGAAAAAATTTTAGGATTGCCTGGTGATAAAACATGGTTAGAAAATCAATACAGTGCCAGAAATTAAAAAACGCAGGTAGGTTTTGTTCAAAGAGTTCAGAAAATAAAAAAGAAAGATAAAATTTATAAAAAGCTTCTCACTGGTAAAACTTCCTAGAATGTAAACGAGAATTAATAGAATATTATAAGAAGCGAAACAGCAATGAGATATCCATGAAAGCAATTGCAATAGAAACTATACAGATGATGTTCCCTGAAAAAGAATTTGGCTTTGGAGTTTATAGTAATCTCTTCAGTTTTAGTCGAACTTAACAGCCATGGCCATATCATACAAATTTTTAAGAAAAAAAAAAATTAAGCCATAAAAGTTGCACTGAAACAGTTAAAACAATTTCCTTAACTGTTTCCACAAAGCTGTTCTCTTTTGTTACTCCAGAGCTGCTATGGATGCAACAGCCAAAATTCATGAGCCAAAGACAAATCAGGTGAAGAAAAAACAGAACAGATTTTCAATGGATACCATAGCATTGTGGATTTGTTTAGAAATGAAAAAAAAAAAAGGGGGGGGGGACTTTCTGGCAAAGAGGGGTACAACCATCCAACTAATTGCAAATTCTTCTCTTATACCAATCATTAATTCAAAATTTAGTTAGGAATTCCTTTACAGTACTGAAGCTGTAAGTGAAGGAAATGTCTGAAAGGTTTTGACAGAAGACAAATCACTGGTATCAGATCACTCAAGACAAAAATACTTAACACTGTTCTGGATGTCTACAAGTCACGACTGTCTGGCTGCCCATTTGTATCTGCTTTCCACCTTGCCATTACCAGAATGTGTTTTATGTCATGAGCCTGAATCTATTACGAATAGAGAACATCTTCATTTTAGAACTTATGTGGCTGTAAATGGGACTTATGTATGCTATATTCGGAATGAAGATGGCAGATTGTCAAATATCAGAACATACATGATAATGAAGTATTAAATGGAACAATGACGACTTGAATTATTTTTCTCATTGCTCATGAAATGTAGATCAGAAATGTTCATATAAACAAAGTCATAACAGAATGGCACATGAGCAGGTCCTATTTTCAGTCAGTAAGAACAATCTTCAAAGAAACATTTATATTCAAAACCTGAAATGAAATAGTGGGAAGAAGTGTCAGTAAGAGATGTTATACATCATGACTAAGATCTACTGTGCACTCCCTGCCAATGTATTATAATGTTTTTGATAATTATTTAGATTATACCATATCCTACTTACATTAAAACGATCGAACTGAACTTCAGAAATTTCTTTCTCTAATTGACACAACAAAAATAACACCTTTTAATGAAGAAAGAAGAGAGTCTGGGCTTCAAAGAGTTACTGGTCATCAGATGACGAAGTTAGGGGATCAACTATAACAGTTGTTTCTGATAGTGTGTAACTAGGGGTGTTACTTTTTTGGTTATTAACAAAATACCGTACGCGAAATGTTTGAAAACTTGTGTTTGCAAAAAACACAAAGAAAATACGAGGATAAGGACATTTTACCCTCTGAAATATTATAAATGACTAAATCCATTTGTATCAGTCAAGTATCGGTCTTTCTTTTACCTAAAGATGAAAGTAGACCGAACTCACAACCGCTGTGTTCTATATTCCATCTCTAAAGGAATAAGTTCAATTCATACCTTTTTTTAATCCAAAGTATACTGCCAAGAAATGTTCCCGCATCAGCAACAGAAATTTCATACTGGATCAGCATATTATTTCCAGTCTTGATATTGTTCATGCACATATAAAGAACAAAGGATAAGGGAGAAAATATGTAATGACAGCTGACATAATATCTTAATGGAGTGAATCTATCTGTAAAACTGTACTAGTTTTGCTTAATGACAAACTGCCATTTACTTACTCACAGCACAAGAATCTTTCCCTTCAGATTCACATCATGCTTTCCAGTTCACAACACATCACTTCCTCTTCCTCAGGTTCAGTATTTCAACCATTAAAAAACATCAATTTCTTTTTAAATGGAGCTTGTGATAACAATAACAAACCACGTCAGACTATCAACCCGTGTTGCAGTGGTGATTGGTGTTGAGTATCCTCGACTTATGTTGACCTTGGAACATACACACTCACATTTATGCCCTGTACACGGACGTAGAGGATACTGTTTACTCTAGGAGGCTACACAACAAATCTGACCTTTTAAGCACTGGGCAGGATATGAACACAGATATAATCTCCACCCAGTCAAAAGCTATCGTCGTGTCCTTTCACAAGACTCGCCAGGACGTTCTCTTTTACCTACTTACAAATAAATACACTACCCAACTGTTTCTTTATTCAAGGTATATATGTATAAAACTCTTAATGGTATAAAACTCCTCTCTGATCGAAGAAATAAAGTTAACGGGGGGCTTACATTCTGACAGAACCAAGGCATTTGAGCAGCAACATCTAGAAAGGAATAATTACAGGCCATCTGGAGACTATCACAACAACTGCTTATTTACAATCTCACAGTGTCAGTGTGTCGGCAACTTGACTCCATTCTCCCTGGACCTCTCTCGCTCTCTTTCTCTTGCACACTCTCTCTCACTCGATATTAATTATAGACTACAAAAACAACTGCACTTACTTCCACACTGTGGGTGGAAAAAAGCCTCAAAAGGTACACAAAATAGTTATCATATGTTTATATATTATATACATGCACTCATGCCTTCCTGCATTGCACTCACTCATCGACATACCAGAACTATTCACAATATAATATAAAGAAAGATGGGCACTACATTTCTCTTTAAGAATTTAAAGGGTGTGTATCAACGTGTAACTAATTATAGAAATGGGGCTATATTACAACAGGGTGTTGCAATGCCATGCTAGTCAAGGGACAGAGAAACAAATTAAATGTACAGATTCTATTGCATTTAACAACATGGATTAATCTTGGTCACACACACGCACACATCTCAAACAGGAGAGAAAAAAGATCTCGATACATGTTACATCAAAATCGTGAAGCAAATACCCATATTCTGCATGTTCAAATAACATGAGATTTCTAAACAACTTGCAAACAAGATGCCAACGTCCGTACTTGTTATGGCAGCCTTCTCTTTCTTCTTCATACCAGAATCTTAGAAACAGTGCATTCCACAAGCATAAAAATGTCACACAGATTTTCTTCGATCTATAGATAGTTTTATTGGAAGAAATTACTAGAAATGTAATAGTTTACTCAATGGAAAACATAATCCTCAAAAGTTCATTTATGTACACAATTTTCCTCGACATCGAAAGGAATGAATATTAATTATAATATGGCTGAGAAGAACTAGACATTCCACACTACCTTCTGTTCCTAGCAGAGGACTTCTACTTCCAGTTTTGTTTTACCGTTTTAAATAGAATGACAGACTACAGCATATAATGAAAGGGAACAGCAGAATTAGATAGCTATAAAAAGAACGATAACAGAAAGCATTCTGTTTCGAAATCCCATGTCCATAACATTCTTCGTATCCTAATAATTACAAACACAGAAAGCCTACAATGTGATCATGTCTTTTTAGTTATTCAGTCTTGTTATATTACTCAATTTTGAGAACAATTATTTGGGCTATACGAACAAACAAGTTTCTTTTCTTCTCTACAATTTAAAAATTTCATATTTCAGCAATTCTAAAGCAGGACAATCTACAATTCTGTCTCTCTCAGCCCAATAAGAAGATGCAGAGCAGCACAGAATGTAAATACAAGCGAGTGCCTCTAAGAACATCAGACACTTTCCTCGACTGCACACTGCGAACAAGGGGGGGAGAGGTAGTAGTCTGCTACTGCATCAGCTACAGCAGGCAAAGATCGAAGACAGTAGAGAAGACCCAACTTTCAGTACAGCAACACTGGGCTGCATGGCCATCTAAGGATGTTTTACATGAACAAATACAACACTTAGGGTCGAATTCATAGTCGTCACTTATAAAATGAGGAAACACTTAAGTAATGAGCATTTCCTTAGCACTTATTTCAGATCGTATTGCAGAGACGCTACTCATTCATATGCCCCGAGCATTCCCTCGACATCGAAAGAAATATGGCAACATGGCTAGACATGAGCACTTTCCTACATTCGATTGTTTTCCAGCGCCTTCAAATTGTTAAATCTGCATTATTGTCATACACAAATACAGAAGTAAATATTATAGAGCTAAAAAAAAAAAATAAAAAAAAAAAATAATTGTTCTCTCCAAAAGAAGAAATTGACATGGAACAAAATTGCAGTTGAGTTTAATGCAAACTCCGGAAATATTCCTATAAGTAAATCATTTTCATTTATTTTTCAGTTATTTTTATGCTAAACAAAGTGGAAATGATATAATTACGCAAATTTTAACAGCTTATTCCTTGGGTAGAATACAAACAAAAATGCAAATAACACTTTGTTGGGACGTGAATACTTTTCGAAAAAAAAAAAAAAAAAAATGCCACTTAAATCTACCTGAAATGCTGTTGTATCATAAAATCTCAAAGCAACCAGTACTTTCAGCAGTGGCGAAATCGGTAAGCCTCATGGTTGTATTGTGAATTGAAATGAGAGACACAGAATATTTACAACAGTGTTCTTGTCGAAATGGTATCTCCTCTTAAATTGTTGATCATTATACATCTCTAAAGGGTTTTCCATATCTCTGATATATCTTTTGCTTGCCGAAACTCATTTTCATTTTAATTACAGAACTCAATAAATTAAATTAAATCATAATCGTCATCTATTGTATACCGAATCAGCTGATTACAATGCATATGAGGAAACACTTGAGTAAGCTGACAAGCTACCTTATTTGAATAAGTGTTCACTTCAGTGGGATTTATGAATTGGAAATTATTATAAGCAACTGCTTAAGTGTTTCCTTACGATAAGTGTTGACTATGAATTCGGCCCTTATCCTCGGGATCACTTCACTCATTCAACAATTGCTCAGAATTTCTCGTAATTGCAACAAGTTGAAAAATTAAGAAATAAAGAAGTAGCTATACAAAAGTGTAGTATAAAAATAGAGGAAGAGCTCACTGTAAATTATACAAATAGTTTTATTGTATTTACTTCAGTTTGAAAATAGAATAAAATTAAGACAGTGTTAAAGCTAGGAGACAGGTACTTATTCAAGAAGTCTTAAAAGAATCACACGTAAAATAGTAATAAGAGAGTGAGAAAGAATTACACTGTTTCCTCTTTCTTCTGTAAGGCCTTGTTACCACTTTAATCAATACTTTCTTCCTCTACTTTTATATGGTCTGAGGTTTATGCTTTACTATATCATGATGATTTGTTCTGTTGCAATAATCTCTCAAAGTGGAATACATGTGACACCAAACTATAACGTGTAGGTTTACATATGGCAAAAGTCCACCAAAGATTCTGATGCAGTTTTCACTGATTCATCGTACAAATTATTCACTATTCACTTTTTAAATAAATACAATTCTAATTATTACAATAAAATTACAACAGAGCTATTTTTCTTCCATTGGAACAGCAGAATGAATATATTATTAGCAATTCTCAAACTTGCGTTTGCTTCAAAGCAGCCGGAAAATAACATACTAACATATCAATTTCTACAGTATGTAAAACCAAACATCGAGTGTTATTATACAATGGCATAACTATACCGGAAATAAAATTAACAGAAACTGTGTATGCAGAAGTTATAGATAACTTAATCTGCATGAAGAAATTAATTCAATAACCAGTCAAATGGTTGACCCTCTTCTTTTTTTAACTTCTAACTCATGCCTACACCAGCTCTGTTAATTTTTCTTCAGTACAACTTCATTGCTTCTCGAATAACTATGAGCTGTATTGATTATGCAAGGAGAAAATTCTCCATACTTAAAAATGTCCGAGGTTATAGTGTCAGGTACAAACAATTGACAGCATTCTTGTCACACATCAGCCTTGGAAGTGGTGATAATTAACATACCGCTCTGCGACAAAGATTAACCCACATGTTTCTACTGGTAGCAACACTGATAATCATAGATGATGACGAAGCAGACCACTGCTCGAATACGGCATTTAAAGGCCACAGTATTATATAATGATAATGGATAATATATGCAGAGCATACGATACAGGCTACACAACAAATATTGTCAACCAGGATTTAGAGATTTTAAAACAATGCCATTCCATGCTTCCACCCATATGACAGTTTCTTCTCCATTCCCAAATCTTTTAATATTCTCCCAGATTGGTTAATACTGTAAAACGTGTAGTTACGACTTACAATTTAATTAAAAAAACTTACTAGTATTGGCACAAGCACTAATCATTACACGTGATTCAGCCATACTAAGAAGCAGTGTCTTAGCATAACGGCCGAAATGATCGGGATGAGCTGGATAGACATTGGTAACCTGGTCCATCATTTCTAAACACCTTCTGGAGTTAAGACAAAGGGTTTTCAGTTGACTTCGCCCTCTCGAGTTCACAAGCCAAGCGGCAGGATAATTGCCTATACAATGAGTAGACTACATGAACCGGTAGGGCTAGCCTGCCGGTTAGCTACTAACTTTACTGCGCGTAATGTTGAAATCTAACACTGGAATAGAAACTCCTGCTCTTTCCCCCAGCCGTCCCCACATTTCACTTCCGGTAGGAACAAGCCTCTCTCCCACTACATTGCAAAGCGCTCGCACACACAAGACACATGCAACTGCTCTTCAGTCCTGTATAACCTATTAAACATCCTCAACTAGCATTTTAGCTAAAATATTATTCATAAGCGCAAAATGCATTCGTTGCAATGCTCATCATACAACACTTCATGCTGCCAACTCATGTCCAAGTTGGAGTCAGCTGTAAGTGGCACCAAGAGAATGAATGTAATCGCTTTGTGGCTAAGCGAATGCTGCCCATTCATTAGCATTTGTTCACGTCCGGCGGGGTTGGCAGGAACTCATCAGCTCGCTTGTGGTCAATCAGGGCTTTCAGTGTGTAGGTGTCATGAGGGAGTTCAGACTTTCGTCGCAGCAACGGCTTGTCCTTGTTTCGCACCTTTCGTACCTACAAACAGAACAACATATGAGATTTCAGGCTCTCGCGGTTAATGGGTTATCACAAAGATTTTGGATTTGCAACTGGGTAACAGAATTTCATTGCACAAATATGACCATCAAAAATAAAAAAACTGAAGCTATACTGTTGGTATGTTTGGTTTCACGCCTATTAGCACACAATTTTGAAGTAGAAAGCAACCACAGCTCCCGTCAAGTTTTTTAGGGTATTGGAGGGAGAGAGAAAATGCGACTGCATTGCATTTCAATCACATCTATCCCCATTCCTTTCTTGAAGTTTGTGAAACCCAGACAATGTGCACTTTTATTGCTCGAGAGGGAAAACTACCCTCTTCAATTGGTGACTGTCCTCGACAGATGTAACATTGACCAGAGACACATGTTACAGTATAGTATTTTCAAGCGTATTCAAGGACGAAATTCATAAATCGGCAGGAAAGTGATAACGTAAGTCCAATTATTGAGTATAATAAACAATTTCTTTACAATGTTCTAGTATCTCTCCATACACGATTTCATAAAAGAGGTAACATTAACTGACTTGTAATATTATTTAGGATTACAATAAGCGGCATGCACTGTATACCTAGTATAAATAAGTACCAAGTAATAAAATAAGGGTGTGCAAACAAGCCTCTATTAGGACACAAGGAAATCTTTCTATTGGAAATATTACGACTGGCTATTCAAATACAGTAAAAATTTGGTTATAACGACATCCAAGGGACCTTGAAAATTATGTTATAAACGAGTGTCGTAATAATAGAGATTCATATTATCAGTCTAGTGAGGTGGAAAACGAAAAATAATAAACATAATTAGGCTTATTTTAGATTTATGTATTCACTTTTAAGCATACCGTGAACACAATAAAATACATGTACAATTATAAATACAGTATCCTGTATTAAAACAGTTTGTTCATTACGCACCAAACTTATTTACTGAGGCGTGAAGTAATCAGTCATTTTACTCTGTTGTCTCCTACTTGCCCAATACACACTTTCTAAATTAAATTCTATGTTCATTATTTCAGTTGCAATTTCACTGCTCCTTCTCCTAGCTTCATACTCCCTCCTCTAGCTTCATAGAAATGTTCACAATTCTAATGGCTTCTGAAGTGTCACTCACTTCTTTTAGTGGCCATACTGCGTTAAAATGCGTGCACTTAGTGAAAACTTCCTGTCGAAACTGACCGCATGCAGGTATCATTAATACCACATGAATTCGGGCAGGTTACAATGGGATGGGGAATCTGCCTGCATTCCAGAGGTCTATGATAGAAGAAAACAGTAGGGGATTTGCCAGATTTCAGCAAAATACTTTGGTTCTTAGAAAACTGTATTCCAAACTGAGGTTGAAAATGACGTTATATGCAAGGTACACGCATATACGTTTGTCGTATTAAGCAAGGTAGAAAAGCAAATGTCTTATGGGGAATTAGTTGGGACCACAGAATATTTGACGTTATAGGCGAGGTGTCGCACAAAACGAGGACGCTATAACCAAGTTCTACTGTATATCCATCTGAGGAGCATGGACTAAACAGCCATCACATACCTCCCTAGCCTCTGCTTCCAGTTTCTCATAAGTCATATCATCTTCAGCATCTCCATCTAGAGGAGAGCCCAAATCTCCGATGCTGCTGTCTATGCTGTTGGTACGTGATGGAGCATAGCCTGGGTTCCTCATGGCCAGCTCTTCAACTCGTGTCCAGGCTTCATCTCGGTCCCTTTGCCGCTCTTTCTCTCTTCAAATGGTGTGAAAAACACAAGAATGATAACAAACAGCAGGCCTTTACACGAAAACATCAAGCACTGTAATCAATTCTGGTGTTTAATAAAGGTTACACATAACATATTTGCTCATGCATAAGCCATACTTCCTTTTTTTTTTTTTGTACATGGATTTGACTAGAAAAGGAATGGGAAGGGAAGCTGCATGCAACAGTGAACATACATTGAGCTCTTTTTTTTATTATTATTCACTGAATACTTCGACTTTTTCATAATTTTACTATTTCTTACAATGAATTTAAAATCCAAATTTAGGAACGTCCTGAAATAAGTCGGTCTAAGATTAGTGTAATGTAGGATAAAATTGAATGGGACCATCAATGCTTATCTGTTGTTTGTAATGATATTACAATTTATTAATCACATAAACGTTTTCGGCACATGTGTGTGCCATCTTCAGATGTTAAATTAAATGTAGGCTTGATACATATTTGACAATGCCATAATGGTAACACACACTCTCGACATAACCATGATATACAGTGAACCCTGTTCAAATCGGAACCTGAATAATCAGGAATCTTGTCTATTTCGGAACAATTTATTGGTCCTGGCGAAATTTGTATGTATTATGTGTAATTTTTCCTGAATAAAACGGAAACTGTCCAACGCGGAAACGGAAACTGTCTGCTACTGTTCAAAATGGAAACAATATTTTGGACATCCTCTATTTTGTAACTATATTTTGAAACAGCGAGTAATTTCAAGGAATATACTAAATATGTAGGTCACTAAGATATAAATAAGTTTTCTTTGCAAAATTTTAGAGGGTACGAGGATGTGTTGGCCTGTCGGTCATAAATTTTATTACCCTGTTGACTAGGCAGACAGCCCCTTCAAAGATTTTCAATGCTTCACACCCGTATACTGTTGTATATAGCTAAATAGAGCGTAAGTGTAGTGATTTCCAGGGGGGGGGGGGGAAAGTTGCATAAAATGTGGCATTAACATTAAGTGATGAATTAAAAGTTATCGAGATAAAGGAAAATTAGAAACAAAGTCTATGTGAATTAATGTTGAAGTTCAGTTGTGGAAAACTCAGGTGTGACACTTTAAAAATTAAAGATCATGATGAGTGAATGGCTTGCGGGCCGATATTGGTGACACAAAAGGAACCAGAAAGCAACTGTTTATGTGGAAATAAATTAACTGTTGTGAGAGTGAGTTCTTCATGACCTTTCAAAGAAGAAGCCAATTTCGGGATCTATTCTGAGAAGCAAGCTATTGAACTGGGAAAGAAATTAAATAAACCAGAATTCAAGGCTTCTAATAGATGGCTCCTAGTCCAATTAATTAATAATGTGCAGTGATATGCAGTACAGTATTAGAGTATAGTGTTAGATATTAAATAGAATGAGATTAGTAAACTTTAGTAATGTTTAATGACTAATGAGTGAGTTACGATAATATTTATACAGAAAATGAGATTTTAATCAAGATGATACACCAACGTAATAAGCGACAGAAAGCTGATTTAATGTGATTAGTGTTAAATAGAATATTTTGTACTTCTTGCAGTTTGCAGCATGCCATTATGTTTTTCATGTATATGAATGACAAAATATTCCATCTTAATGTCACACCTGAATAATACGGAAACCTGTCCACAACGGAAAAAAAATTAGGACCATGTCACTTCCGTCTTGAACAAGTTTCACTGTAAATCTAGTCTTTCAGGTGAAGCTCCCTGTAAAGCAGATTTGAATAATTTCAAGGGAAAAATTGTTCCGGGGCCGGGTATCGATCCCGGGACCTCTGGTTGAACGTACCAGCGCTCTACCACTGAGCTACCCGGGAACTCCACCCGACACCGTCTCAATTTTTCCCTTTATATCCACACAACTCGCGTGGGCTGACGAAACGCCAGAGACCCACAACGAGTGCACACAATCTCTGTGTGACTTGGAATTGTGGTTTTCTGTTAACGTACACAGTAATATATATATTATGCAAATCTAGTCTTTCAGGTGAATCTCCCTGTAAAGCAGATTTGAATAAGACTAGATTTGCATAATATATATGTTACTGTGTACGTTAACAGAAAACCACAATTCCAAGTCACACAGAGATTGTGTGCACTCGTTGTAGGTCTCTGGCGTTTCGTCAGCCCACGCGAGTTGTGTGGATATAAAGGGAAAAATTGAGACGGTGTCGGGTGGAGTTCCCGGATAGCTCAGTGGTAGAGCGCTGGTACATTCAACCAGAGGTCCCGGGATCGATACCCGGCCCCAGAACAATTTTTCCCTTGAAATTATTCAAGTTTCACTGTATTTAAACAAGTGACCTTATTGCAATATTCCTATCATTATTAATTACACATTGTTACCTTAAAATGATTTTAGCATACAATACTAAGTGAAACGATTAAAAACAGTTATTAAAACATTCTCTCTTCATAATGAATTTTAGCTCACATAATTGGTAATCATTATAAATACTGACAGCTTTAGCAATACCAGATGATATTGGATAAATTCAAATATCACGTTAATCACCTAATTGCAACATTAATACCACGTTAAGATACATCTGATCAGAATAACAAGTAGAATATGAGCCATGATTTTTTTTAATAGTTTTACTTAGTATTGTATGCTAAAATCATTTTAAGGTAACAATGGGTAATTAATAATGACAGGAATATTGCAATAAGGTCACTTGTTTAAATATATCATGGTTATGTCGAGAGTGTGTGTTACCATTATGGCATTGTCAACTATGTATCAGGACTACATTTAACATCTGAAGATGGCACACACATGTGCCGAAAACGTTTATGTGATTAATAAATTGTAATATCATTACAAACAACAGATAAGCATTGATGATCCCATTCAATTTTATCCTATTATAGCTTGCTTATCGGTCAAATTCCCAACAAAATGAAATTAGTGTAATGTGATTTATCTGTTTTTGCTATTTGATCAGCCTGTACACTAAGAATTTTAAAGACATGCAGGTTGATATACTTTTAGTTACAGTAAAAAAAAGGTTAAAAATAAATTACGTAATAGAGCTGATCAGTGATCACTAGAACTCGGATTTTTATGCAAAACGCTATTGCATGCAAACCAGTGGCGTATATTGACAGCTATCACTAATGCTCATGTCTGAATGAAGAAGGGAAAACCAAAATTATTTATAATTTATAACTTTATAGGCTATACACACTTTTCATCTGCAACTACTTTATAAATTTCGCGCGCAATACAAATTGCAGATCATGTTCAGTTCCAAGAAGAAGGCTTCACATGGTTGTACCACGGCTCTCTCAACATAAAGGATCTGTGCGGCATGGGGTTGAGTAGAGGGTGGAGAGAGCAGGGACTAGTACATCAACGGTTCGATTTCTCAAATTGCAACCTCAACCCGACTACCCTGAAACTCCTCAGAGCTGATCCGAATGCATGGAACGATTGTGAACGGTGACACTACAGAGAAACTTGAAATAATTACGTAATAGTACATTATGCAACGAGCCTATAATGTTAGTAATTAAGACGCGAGTATGTTTATGAAACATGCGCGAATTTCATAATTTTCATACGAGCTTCTTAATTACCATTATAGGCAAGTTTCATACGACTTTTTATGCTCGACCATATTTCTAATTTGAAATTATTCATAAGTATTCATGTTATTCTTATCTGACTGGGGAGAGGAACTGACCTCGTACAATATCTCGTAAATTGTGAGATGTGCGCAGACGCGAAAGTATTGATTTTTTCCGAGAAACAAATGTCACTGACCTTGATATAATCTAGAGAGTAAAATAAACATTAATCTTGATATAACCTTGAAATTGATTTAGACATTGAAAAACGAGACGACATATTGAATTTATTTGAATATTATTTACAATTAACGCTAATTATTATAGTAACAGAACATAACCTTCTGCGACACTATTGGATTTCCAACCTCTGTGACGTTTCGCTAGTTGGCTTTCAATTGCATATCCGAGAATAATCGATACTTGCACTTTCATATTGCTACAATGGTGTTTTCTGATTGGTGGAACACCTGAACTTTAATGAATAGGTGTACTTTAATGAGGTCCATTAAAGGGCTGCTACCAGATGTTTAATTACTACATTTCGGCATGGTCGAGCATAAAATATATTTTTCAAATTTTCAACAAAGTGCTTAATGAAGAATGAACAATAATGTATTTTAATAATTCAGTAACAAAGACATTTAACACATTGTGTAGATGTGCCTAATAGTATTCATGTAATCCATTATTCCATACAGGTTGTAACATCCTCAAACCAAGCAGAAGCCATGGATCAAGAGTTATTGTTGTGATGTGAAAAAGTAAAGCCTACTGTTGCAAGCGTTAAAGTGTGTGCAGTTTTATTTCTAACATTTTTGTTTCATTGTATGTGGAGTTAGTTTCTTCTTAGATATGTCTGAATCGTACAAAGTAAAAACAGTTACTGAATAATCCCTTTCCCCATCTTAAATATGAAGACAAAATTAGTAATCGTAAAGAATGCAAGGCCTACTCCAAATCATTAATAGCAAAGTGGGCAGAAGGAGAAAAATGAGAATCCCTATGTATACATAGATAAGTGTTCTGCCCAAGGGCAGGTTTTTCACTGCAAACCCAACTTTCTCCAATCTTTCCTATTTTCTGCCTTCCTCTTAGTTTCCACATATGATCCACTTATCTTTGGTATCTTCTTCTGCCCCGAACTCTTCTCCCATTCACAATTCCTTCCAGTGCATCCTTCAGTAGGCAGTTTCTCCTCATCCAGTGACCTTAACAAATTCCTTTTTCTCTTTCTGATCAGTTTCAGCATCATTCTTTCTTCACCCACTCTTTCCAACACAGCTTCGTTTCTTATTCTGTCTGTCCATTTCACATGCTCCTTTCGTCTCCATATCCATATTTGAAATGCTTCTAGTCGCTTCTCTTCACTCAATCTTAACGTCCATGTTTCTGTCCCATACAATGCCACACTCCACACAAAGCACTTCACTAGTCTCTTCCTTAGTTCTTTTTCCAGAGGTCCGCAGAAGATGCTGCTTTTTCTATTAAAAGCTTCCTTTGCCATTGGTGTCCTCCTCCTTCTGATTTCCTGGCTGCAGCTCATGTTACTGCTTATAGTACATCCCAAGTATTTGAAGCTGTCCACTTAAGTCTACTGCCTCATTTAGAATTCGCAAGTTTACCTTCTTTATTTTTCTTCCGACAACCATGGTCTTCGTCTTGTTTGCATTTATCTTCATCTCATACTGCTCACAGCTGACATTCTTACAGTGGAAAGACTCATCATGCCATGTTTAAAGTTTTTCTTGGGAAGGATAAATGCAGTAGCTTCCCGTTGCTTTCCAAACACCTCTCTCTCTTCTTTCGCATCTTAAAAGATCTCAGAAGGCCCCAGTGTGGAAGTGAGGAGAGTGGATTTGACTAATGGGGCCCTACGGACTTCACCGAAATTCACCGCAAGAGTTAAATATCAGTTCTATCAGGGTTTTTGACCCAATCAGAGACTAGAATATCCTAATTAGCCTTTGCCTCCCTATGAAAGGTATTTTAATGTAATAACTGATAATCTGAAAGAGGACGAAGATCCAAGGTCTAAAAGGAGAAACTGTAATGATTAAAGTACTCGTATCATACATTCAAGAATATTTTGTGTAGTTTGGATACCGTTATGGCTCACAAACTAATTGAATCTCAGAAACACTTTAAATTTGTGGTGGTTTTTGACCTTGTGTATCTGAAAAATGAACTGAAAGTGTTGTATTCTCGTAAGGAATTTCTAAAAAATCGCTCACAAAGAAAGACGGCTGGAATTCATGTATCGATAAAACATATAAATTGAAATGTATGAATGCTTAAATATTGTATTTGTTCTTTTATAGATGACTTGTCTAATCAAATTTGTAACAATTATATATTTACGTGTTAGTTTATTAGGCCTATCTGGTTTTTCTGGTCAGTGATAGCCCATGTTATTATTCCAGAATACAGCACTGATGCAAACTAATTTAATCTATGAAAACATGGTTTTCTTCGATTATCATGACAATGTCTCCACAGAGTCATTGTCCTTAGTTCAAAATGTTAATTTATGCTTTGACTCCTGAAACACAAGGAATTGCAAAAAAATAATTTCTGAAAAACTTCAATCGGTGCTGCCAAAATTATGGTAACATTCTGTTTCAATGACAGCAAAATTGTTGCGTTGTGAAGCAACAGAATTGGAAGAGCAGTTGAAACAAGAAGAAATATGAAGTTTATTCCATGCATCTTTGACTTCTTGTGATGAGGAGAGAGAGTTTATTCTCAGTGTACACAAATCTGTTTTCTGATAAGCATAGGAGCTTCACCATAAAAAATATAAAGATGATATTCATTATTCAATTCTCAGCTTTAATGTGAGTAAAAGACAGAAATGTTATAATTAAATAACATTAATGAAACTCAAGTTAGTTGTTTAACTGTGTTTTATTCCAATTTACAAGGTTTTCCTCTACTTTTAAACGAATTATGCATGCACTGAGGTTTAAAAAACTGTCGTCTTTTTACTCCATTTAAAAGTACAAACATTTACGACCTGATATTTTATGCTCGACCATGCCAAAATGTAGTAATTATACACCTGGTACTAGCCCTTTAATGCACCTCATTAAAGTACACGTATTCATTATAATTCAGTTGTTCAGCCAATGAGAAATCACCATTGTACCATTATAAAACCGCAAGTATCGATTATTCTTGGATATGCAATCGAAAGACAATTAGCAAAAAGTCACGGAGGCTGGAAATCCAATACTGTTGCAGAAGGTTATGTTCTGTTACTATAATAATTAGCGTTAACTGTAAATAATATTCAAATAAATTCAATTTGTCATTTCGTTTATCAATGTCTAAATCAATTTCAAGGTTATATCAAGATTAATGTTTATTTTACTCTCTAGATTATATCAAGGTCAGTGACATTCGTGTCTCGGAAAAAAATCAATACTTTCGCGTCTGCGCACATCTTACAATTCAGGTTAGTTCCGCTCCTCACTTACATAACCATAACATGAATACTTATGAATAATTTCAAGTTAGAAATATGGTCGAGCATAATAAGTCGTATGAAACTTGCCTATAATGGTAATTAAGACACTTGTACGAAAATTATGAAACTCGCTTGCGCTCGTTTCATAAACATACTCGCGTCTTTATTACTATCATTATAGGCTCGTTGCATAATGTACTATTTCGAAATTTATATTGCGCATTATAGTGCATATTTTAAGATTTTATGGATCATATTTGCATACATATTTCAAGCTTTATAAACACATATAAACCCGGACTCTAGTGATCACTCATCCCGGAGTTACTCAAGTTAGCGAAATAAATCACATGCACTCCTATACAGCGAAAATGATCATTCTAGTTCATGTAATATATCTGTACAATATTAATATAATTTGGGTTCATATTATTTTTTCCTATTCATTAATTAATAAAAGCAGGTACATCATCTCTGCTTTCAGGAGAAGTTTCTGATTCTGATGGTTAACACTCATTTATCAATAACGTCTCGTTTGGTAACACGTCAGCAGAGGACAGTCACTCACAAGTCTTGCATCTTAATCCATCAGTACTGATGAAAGTGCAATGCAGTGCCTATTTCTGCTGTCGCTCACTAATGCAGTGTGCCATCTGATGTTACAGAATGGAATGGATAGTGAGGACAATGGCATTCGAAAACACAATCATGGAAACATTTCAAGTATTACTAGGAGCATGGTAATCACTAACTCTAATCTAAACTAAGCTAACCAAACCTAACAAATGGATTCAGTATTACTGGGTAGGTTGGTCACTAAGCACAAAGAGAAGAAGATGGATCTTAAAAAATCTCTTTTAGTGACATCAGATGAGTGGTGACCTACCTATATTCTCATACTTGTTCCATTCTGTAGCACCACATGGCATGCTGTTGGTCTGAGAGGAACAGAGAAAGATTACGGTAGTGTTGTATGCAGCTGTACCAACATTTTATATTGTACTCTTGGTATATTTAGAAGATGGTGCCACAATATGCTTCATCATCTCTTAGCTATCTTCCAACAATGGCAAGAAAGATAATAATCAGAAGTACCTGACACTATGCAAACATTCAGAAAGGGTGAGATTTCGCATAAATGTCATCCAGTTATCAAGCAGTGTCTATCCTTACCTCTCTATTGACATTTCATGAAAATAATTGAAAGAAAGGAAGAACTTGTTCACGTAGGCTTCTGCAGCTGGTGTACATGGTGTGTGGATAAGCTTCAGGGCTTCTACCGCATTGTCTTGGACCACGTTGTCCTACCACGTAGGACCAAGCAGATGCCAGAAGAACAACCTACAACCTATACTTAGGAACGAGGAACCAGGTCTCCACATGTATGTGGCGCCCCCCCCCCCCTTCATCTGGACATCGGGCACAGTATCAAGGTCACTCTTTCGGACCTTATGAGGGCCAGTATTTAATATGAATACTCCCCTTCATACAGACCTCAACCGGATTGGACCACATAGGACCAATCAGATGCCAGAAGGAGAACCTACGATCTATCACAGCAAGTATTCCCCCCCATCGAGACTACTATATATATATATATATATATATATATATATATATAAGTACTGGCAGACTATTTCCTTATCCAACAACTGCTCTGAAGATGGCCACAACACAGCGGTCGAAACGTCAGCCAATAACACCAAGACAACGCGGTAGAAGCCCTGAAGCTTATCCACACACCAAAGTAAGAACTTGCTTCTAATGACTGGCAAAAAAAAAAAAAAAGTAATAGGAATTTAAAGCAGAGCATTAACATATAGTTTTTCGCGAAGATTGGCAGCAATGCTAGCAAAACGTTACAGCTATTAACAATGACGAATGATAAAAAAATTCTATGAGAAAAAAATCAATTGTTTGAGTAGTGTGAGAAGAGAGACCATGAAATGGACAGCAAAAATAGCAAAGGATGGATCAAAATGTAGACAAATGCGACTTTGGTGTGGCCAGACAGACGATTAATTAAGTATACAATTAATGGCTAAGGAATTGAATATGAACAAGGAAATAATGGGATTTTAACTGAAGAACTGAGAATGCAAAGCATTTCTGCAAAGATATTATTTTTTATTGAAAGGGGGTATTTAATCAAGAATTCACTGAACAGGGAGGAACAGTTAACCAACAGTGCTGTTTAGGACTGCTGAAAAACCTGACGGATTCTTCTTGGGATAAGAGGCGTGAACTGTGGCATAACAATGGATCTTTCATCACAAAGCAATACCCAGCACATGATGCATTCAAGACTTTCTTGCAAACAAATAAGTTATAAAACTGAACCATACACCCTACGCACCTCAGTCATCCCAAAACATTAAGATTTAGGGCCAAATTAAAGAAATACCTAATTTCTCACGGCTTCTATTCTGTAGATGAATTTATGACATTCAACAATGCGTCATGAATATTTCTACTTGTATTAAGTATAGACACTAAACCTTTGTATTGTACTAGTAGACTATATTGTAAAACTCTTCTGTATATATTTCAACTAAACTGTGACTATAATTAAGGCTTTATAGTACTAATTAAGATTTTTTTTTTTTTTTTTTTTTTTTAACATTCTAGCTGTGAAGTGATGTACGAATACCATGGAAGGTAAATAAATACAATACAATCCCATGTGGTTTGTGTCTCCTTTTACAAGGAAAAACTATAATTGTCTTGAAAGCAGAAACAGCAGAAATAACTAAAATGCTCTCTCAATTAATATCACTCAATAAAAGAATTGTATTCCAATGGATACCATCCCACTGTGGAATCCTGGGAAATGAGAATGCGGATGCTTTAGCAAAGAAGGGCAGCACTGCTACTTACAGACCTGTTACTAAATCTACGTATTACTCTGTGAAAAGATTTATTAAATCTACATACTTATACTTCAACAAACAAAATTTGATAACACAATCTCAAGGGAAAAAAATGAAATTCTCTGCATCATAACCCACAGTTAATTCCCGATTGACCACGAAAATCGTCTGTAGCTGCATTTAGATTGGCAACAGGCCATGATTGTTGGCCCAATACCTGCACAGAATTGGAATATATCAGTCCCCTAACTGCCCATTGTGCAACTCAAACCAAGAAATGGATTCGGAACACCTCAAAATCTGTGCTTCAGTGGCTGGTCATGATAATATCTTTGAAAAATACTGGAGTGCAAGAGGTCAAATGACTTTATTGTCAAACACCTGGCATTAGAAAACAACAACAATTGTCTTGAAAGAATTGAGATTTCCAGACATTTAACATATGCAATATCGTGCAACAAGGAAGTTGAAATGTATTCCAGAAAACGAGTTTCACAAACGTTTTTAACAATGGCAACACCTTGTAACTCCTGCATAGCAGCAGAAGGGGAGTTCTTCAAAGGTGATAGTAGTCGCTAGTGATCAGGTACACAAGTATTTTTTACAGATGAATTCCGAGAATTAAACTGTCACAACTCCAATTTGGAATTTTCTATCACACAATCAGTACATGGGGTATGCTCATACGTGAGTTTAACGAGTACTTATGTTTGCGAGATTGCATTATTAATCAACACACTGGAAACCCGGATTAAGCGAAAGTGAAATTTGTGGTGGACAAGGACACTGATGGGACAAATTTCCACACCAGAATTCCACCATTTTTCCAGTAAACATCTCGAAGAAGCAAACATCCACCTCCTCAGACAGTATAAGACAGTAAAAATTTACCAAGTACCCTTCACAGAGAGAAAAACAAGTTGTGCACTACTAGCCACATACCTAACACATATATTTCAGTCTACAACCTGCAGTCAATACAAGTTCTGGAAAGTACTAACTGGAATGTGATAAACAAAATAGTTTTAAGGGTAGATTCTTCGAAATCTCTCGTTTGCCAATATTTTAACATTTCTGCACTCTCTCCTGTCCATAAAGGGAAGAGTGAAGTATGTTCAAAAGTACTTTCGTTCTATTAACATCACTGATATCTTGATGACTGGGCTCATGAGTATAACATGGAGATAAATGCCATGAAAACAGTCTGCCAATTTTTCTCACTGCAACGCAGAAATGATAATTTTCAACTAAGAATCAATAACCAAAATATTCCCAAGAGCAGTGACAGCAAATATGGTTGGTTGGTTTCCAATGGCTCACATTTAAGGACTTTTAACCCGTTTTGTTCCTTGTTTCCCAATAAAGTCCACTAGGCTTTTTTATAACTGAAATACTATAAGTTGGGTGCAGCTTAGCAGGTGATACTGGTCCAGTTTTGAGTCTCATTCTTGTGCATTCTTCTGTTTTTAAGATTTTCATTTTGCACAGATGAGCAGCTAGACAATCCAACTTGAGTTTAGTCTGAACATAGCAATGGTAAAGAGAGGGATTTAGCAAGAGAAAGAGGAGAGAAGACAGGCGAACAATCGAATGTAGTACAGTGGAAGGAAGCAGCAACAAAACTAAGTCTCAAAGTAAATAGAGAAAAGCAAACCTCATTCCTTAGAAATCTAAATTATAAAACTGATTCTACAAAAGATGAAACTTTTTTAACAAACTCGATAATAACAACTATTCCATTCTCTACTACTGATGAAGAAAAATAACGAGTCATTTAAGTTTGCCATCATGTAGGTGTCAATATCTGGCCATAAAAACGACATGATACAGAAATCAAACCTACTCAATTTATAATAACACTATTAATACCGCACTAATTAATGAAACAAGTACTCCTAATACAGAAATACATAAGAATTACAATTACTAAAGCATTTCAGACAACCACTAATTAATTTCAAATATCTTATGAATAATTTAAATATGTGTTCTAAATATAGCACGAATACCTCTATGTAAATAATACCAAATTATGTAAGTATTTACAAACAATTGCTAAATATGAATTGTAAATATGTAATAACAGTAACTTACTTGTAATAGGTTATACATCATGTTAATGAATTAACTTTACTTTCTAATGGTGCACTAAGTAATGGTAATAATTCTTAAATTTGTCTCAATTAAGAAATCTACATGTCACTGAAAATGTTTTGTACAGTCAAAATGTTCTACATTAAAGGATGTCGTATTTACTCGCGTAATATCTCACCTTCTTCTCAAAATTCGGAGGCAAAAACCTGAGGAGAGGGAGGGAATTATGTGATGACAAAAGATCTGGAATAAAATGGTAATAAATAACATCAAACAATTCATGTAATTAATGTTTTAAGACTGAATGACTATAAATAAATGCAAAATTTCAGTAATTATGGGCAGTTTTGCTGCTTTTATTTTTACTGCTATGCGTCAGTTCTATTGCTGGTAGCTTAACCTTTACTGACCCTGAATTATGGTGTAAAATCTTCCCTCATAAAATATTCGTATAAATTAAGTCATTAATTACATAAAGAAAATAAACACACGTGCGTTTTACAATCCACTATTTCCATCAGACAACACATTGATGGGCCAGTTCAAGAGGGAATTAACTAAAATTTAAAGTATTGAAAAATTTGAATAGTAAAGTTTCATGTTGCTGTGAAAATTCCAAGAATCATTGAAATTACTCCAAATTCTGTTAATGATGTTTTATATATGCTATAAGTATCAAATTAGAGTGATATTAATTGGATTTTTCACAGCAATATGAAGCTTTAAAATGTAGTTTTCTCAAAAGTTCAAATTTTGAGTTGTTTTCCTTTTAAACTGACCCGTCAAAATGTACAGTGTGCTTATAAAGTTCCAGTACATTTTCAAGAAATCGCTTACATATTATGACTTATCTGTTATAGGTGTTTGAAAGATACACAACATGTTGACCATCAATGAGCACATAGAGGTTGTTGCTGCATGTTTAAGAGGTCAGTCATATGAGGACATTAGAAACATGTTCCAAAGAAAGTTCAGGAAACCAGCTCCAACATCAGGCAACATCTAGATTCTCGTGAATAAGTTCATGTGCACAGGATGGCCACAGATATCCGCCGAAAACGTGAAGGCTGTCCAAAACGCCACTGAGCATAGTTCACAGGCATTCACTCACAGTTTGAGTCGTGAGCTGGGGATACCATCGTCCTCAGTCTGCAACGTGCTGCATTTTACCCTGAAGAAATGAGTCTATCATATGCAAGTGGTCCAGAAATTGAAAGCCGAAGATTATGCAGCACAACGTGCAATATGTTATGAAGCTGTAGAGCGGGATAATTTAATAAATAACATCATCTTCACCGATGAAGCTACATTTCACAATTGTTGCATGTGGGTAGATGAACAGCCCAATGAAACCACGGAATAGGAAAGGCATTCACCCAAAGTGAATGTTTGTTTGGTTTGGTTTGATGAAGCAAAAAGTTTATGGCCCATACATGTTTGCAGAGCAAACAATCACGGGAGAAACATATCTTGACATGTTGCAACTTTTCTTACAGCCATGGTTACTGCAAGTTGGTACCAGGGTCATCCCATGCAAAAAAGTATGTTTTTGAATCATGATGTCTCAAAAGTTAAAAATGTTGTAGTAGGTTATATTGTATGTTCTAAATATGAATTTCAAGCAATACTATATTTATATCTTTCATAGTTCGGCAGCAATCAGAATTTAAAATATTGGTTTAACAAAGAACACGGTTTCATTCATTGAAGTTTTCTTACTATGTAAAGGAAGATGGAAAAGTGATTTCAATGCAATTCGAAAAAGGAGAGCCTCGTTTATAAATGTCCTTAAAATGAAAAAAATATACAATTTTTTTAAATAGTTACCAACCGTAAAATAATTTAAAAAATATAGAACACAAAATGCAATTCATTTTTACAGACGAAAAAACGTGTTTAATTCTTTAGGGTATATTGATTCCACTGTGAAAATTTCAGAATGTTGACTTAAATATCATGTTAGTTTTTAATAAAAATAACTCACTGGAACAAAAGAGCTCAGCAGGTAGGCTCTTCCATCATACAGATTGTTGCGTGATCAAGGTCAGGGAGACGGACGTTTGAGATTACTCATCATTAGGGAGTCTCACGAATGCTGCGACCGCCACACATAGCAAGCGATTTTCAACCACCGAAACAAAAATGAATAATTTTATTAATTTAATTATTCACAGGTTTTTTAAGATAAAGCCATAAAACTTGGGAGATGGATTAGGAATAAGATTTTCTTTAATACAAATGAAATTAGCATGAATTTAATTTGTTGCATTCGAATATAAAACTATTTATTTTTTTCAACGAGTTGTTTTTATGAGCATGCCTTAATATTATTCGCATTAGTCTTTAAGGTATTAAAATATGGTTACTCAGCTTTGCAATGACGTCTGTTTAGTTTCGATTACACTTCATATAGGGTGTCTAGAATATTTTAAATGATGGATAACATATAACTGCCACCCATTTTTCAGTCATCTGTATGACTAAAATATTAATGATATGGCAGTCATAGTTGGCAGTTTAATTTATTTTCATAATAACATTATTATATTAAAAGCCCAAAAAAATTCATGACATCACTGGCATATTCTTAAAATTTTGTATGGAATGACCCAACATTGACACAGTGGTGTTGCAACAAGATGGAGCACCACCACACTTTGCTCTGACTATATGTGAGTATCTCAATGAGATGTTTCCCAACAGAAGGATAGGAAGGGCATCTCCTCTTATCTGGGCACTGCGTTCGCCCAACCTCACACCCTGGACTTTTCTACTTAGGGATTCATCAAGCAACAGGTGTTCAGAACCAAGGTTCCTAATCTGCAAGTGTTGCAAGAACGAATACACCAGGCAAGTAAATGATTACAGTGGATATATTTGTGAATGTTTACTGGGCGATGGTGTGTTGTTGGGAAACGTGTTTTGAGATTGATGAAGGCCATGTGGAACACTGAGTTGGCAATACCTAAATGGTAACTTATAGTTTTTGTTGTATTTGGACTGCGTTATCCACAAAATGTACTAGGACTTTATAAGCACACTATAGATAGTTTTATTTGTCATTAGAGAAATCATCGGTATTTTCACTGTAAGAGAGTTGGATGACATTGGATTTTCCAAGCGTATTTTTTTTAAATCTTCGAAAATACCCTTCTGAAAGGAAAAGCAGTGTCCAAATTTATTTAATTTAAGAGAGGAAATTACGCGAAGAAAATAAAATTGGTGGGACAAAGGGAGGAACTGTCCTAACATCTTGAGAGGCAGAATTACGCGAGTAAATATGATATTACTGGTAGCCACACATTACAGAAATATAATTGAAGAGAGCTGCTGAATTCATAAGCAGTAAGTGCTAAAAATGTTACGAGTTTTTCCAGTTACTAGTACCAACAAAATGCCAACTCCTTAATAAATCTGAGCTCTAAAACGAAAACCTATTAACAAAATTAAGCGTTTTCTTGTAGAAATAACAATGAAAAATATTCTTCCATTGAAATAAGTCATTTTGAACACCATCTAATGTATCTAAGATGGTTCACTGAGACTAAATTTTAAAATAATATCAATTTAAATTATTTTCCAGAATGTTATATGCAACATGGACTTTATTTTCTGGGTGTTTCGTATGAAAATAAAGAAGAAAGAAAGCAAGAAAAGGAACAGAAAAACAAAGCACAGAAAAGAATTGAAATTTTCAAATGGAAGATATGACTAACACCAACAAAGTCCACCACAAATCTCACAGCATCTATCATAGATCTTTGTTGTTTACCCAAAACTAATGTTATGCTAATACTCACTTCTGTCGTTCTTGCTTATATTGCTGTGTGCATTCATCAAAAAGCTTCTGATTCATCTCCATGAACAGCTTCAAGGCATTGTAAATTAACCCATGTATCGTTCTGAAATTTCAATCACATGTTCTTATTCAGTATATTGACAGTACGAAAAATCACATGTGCCCAGAAAACCAACAGTACTTACTTGTTCCAATGGGATTTTGAGTTCCGATAAAGTGATGGAAACATAATGGGGAGAATTTCTGCAGCGTTATCACTTATAAGAGACATTATGTACTCATTGTTCCAGTAGTATAATGCCCTCTCGGCAACCTGCAACATGGAGTAATTGTGGGAAGACATTAGAAAATGTCAACCTTGCATAAAACGGAAGTCTCCCTAATAGAGAAATTATTTCTGATCCTAAGTACTTCCGGTTTAGACAAGTTTTATTATATAACAGGAAAACTTTACTCTCAATCACCAATAAGTAGCTTATTAGGTTCCTGGCTTAAGCATTCTTACATTAGGAAATTCAAAATCAGAATGTATGTATATAATAAAAATAGAAGAGGAGGGGGCAATATACGTGTGTATGTGAGTTGTACACGTGTACACACTACTATATAAGCAGTCTGTTATGTAATTTTAACCGAACAAGCAATATAATATCTATCATAATGATACTTGCCAGGAAATATGAGTAAGTAATACAGTAACAGTGCAGCTTGAATACAGGTTATATATAAATGCTACAATACACTAACCTGAAAATGTGGACTGGACACACACTTAGCCAACTGTCGAAACAATGGATCCATTACTTTCTGAAATTCTGCTGGTTCTATAACATCCAAGATTTCTTCAAGTTCATTCAGAAACATCACCTGCAAGCAATGATTCATAATGAATCAAATTAATAGGAGTCTAAACTTAAGGGTACTGAAGAAATTTTCAAGGGAGGCATATTTCTCTCGGACTTATATCATCAATTTGTGTACTTCTGTTTCTTCTTTTACGTAACTAGACCATAAAAATTTTGATTACAACGGACATGAAAAACATAGCACCAAGATAATCTAACCCTTTATAATTTGACTTAAATAAAACATAGAATGAAGTAAAATTCAATTTGGCATAATAAAATCAAGCAATCTAAAAAAAGCATAGAATTCACGTAGTATATAATGAAACAAAAAAAATCAAATTTAATAATAATAATAATAATAATAATAATAATAATAATAACAACAACAACAATAATAATAACAACACTTTTCGTATAATAGTATGAATATTCTCCCCATAAAGATCCAGTTCAGTGCATTTATTTCCGAAGTGTTCAAATTTTTGTACACTGTTAACATTTCTCTCATATACTGGGTGTTCAGTTCAAAATGTGTCATTGCTCACTGTAATCCGTCGTGTGGCTAGCCGATGAGCCTAGAAAATTCAATCTTCCTACACTTCCGCAGAGGCGTATTACCTATATGCCAGAGAAGTTGCCTAGCAAGTATGGCGTTCATTCTGAAGAGTACTTACCGATAAGTACGGTAACACCGGTAGTGGCAGGAATGTGAACTGTTTGGAAGCATGTACTGAGGTGGGTTTTTTTCTTACTGTCGGGATATGACGATTTCTTACGTAATTGTTGACATTAACTTCGACGGTCAACATGGACACGGAGCATTTGATTTGTATTGTGAAATGTTGCCGTACGCGATCAATAACAAATACACTACGACGACTTGCCTGCGCAAAACACAGTTTGAAAGAGGTTATGGTAGCACACAGACCGTACAGACCGCCATCTGTTGCTACGACGTTCAAGTTATACTGTACACGTTCTCAAGTTCAGATTGAACACCTTGATTAATAGGCAACTTCTCTGACATAAAACCTGAAACTCGCTTCAAATCGCTGACTCACAACAGTGACATCATGACACACTTTGAAATGAACACCCAGTAGTTAATGGTAAGTGCATTAATTTCTGAAATGTTAATTTTCGTATTATTGCAAACACCTTCCCAGAGAGGTGGAATTTTCTGAAATCTTTCCATTTTCTTCATTAGTCTGAATGTTTTCCCTACAGAGTTCAGTTATGCTCGATCCTGAAGATTAATGGAACAAAGAGATACGTTCCCCTTTCCTGAGCTTCCTTGAAATCTAGAAATCTACCTCCGAAATGACAGGCTCTTATCTATAACATGGCGCAAAAACCCAAAACCTCTCATTGTGGTGACCACCATTAATGTCTCTAAGTGCAGTTTATATTGGTCTGCTTACCTCTTTTGGTGAATGAGTTTTGGGCCAAAATTTGAGCAGACACCTGATGACAGGTTCTGTGAGGGAAGGGTCCTTTTCAAGGAACTGTACCACGCAGTAGGCCAGCTGTGGGTGATACACCGAGAGTGATTTCACTTTGTGTAATGGAAGCAGCACCTTCAATAAGAATACCTTGTGCTCCTCCTTCAGTGGTAGAGCGAAGCCATTAATAATGCTGAAATTAAGATTCAAAATTATTATTTATCTCTCTGTTACCCAATACATATATATATATATATATATATATATATATATATGTATAAAATTCATTTCAATTATATCCGACCGTTCTTAGATTACTGTAACACTTACCTTCCCAAAATTTCTAGCAATTCTGCTATACCATTATGATGTTCTGTCTCATAGATAAACCTGTAACAAACGTAATTGTGAAGTTGAAAATGGGCATATAAAATAATGAAAATTTCACAAATCAATATTATCTTTATTCATTTACTCACCTATAAAATATGTTATTGATCTGTTTTCGAATATAAGCTCGCAGCCCCAAGAATTTACCATAAATTCTATGTAATGTCGTTTTCAGGAAATCCCGCTCTCTTGGATCTTCCGAGTCAAATAATTCCAACAGCTGAATGAAAGTAACATATTAAATTATAACTTCTCACTATAGCAAAAAGAAAAAAGAAGATTACTATTATATCATGTGGTGTATGTGTGTGGGGGAGTTCTTTACAAACACTGCTGCCTGTCATCTTTTCATGTCTATTGTCTCCTACAATCAGCTATCTGCTGGTAAATTGTCAGCTGCTGCTTTCGTGATTGAAAGTAGAAGTGCATGCACCTGTTCTTTGCAGCAGATGCTCGAAATAATGACGCACACTTCACATTTTCAAATTATGTTCCTGAAACCCGTGGAATTTTTGACATAAGAACGATTTTTTCCTTGAAACTCACTTGCTTGCACAAATACACCATGTCTGGCCTACAGATATCTTAAGAAATAAAAGAAAAACCTGACTTAACCGTGAGAGTAATTAACTGAAAATTTGTTTTAATGTTATTTAAAACTCTCCAAGTTTTACATCCAGTTTAGTATATCTCAACGTGAGCACCTCTTATCACCTTTATATCAAGAAAAATTAGTTCCGGCACCAGGAATCGAACCCGGAACCTCTCAGCTGAGGGTGGCGAGACCTCATATAATGAATATGTGATGAGCACCTCTTGTTGATCTGCAAATGTTCAAACGATAATCCAATTCCCTCCAAGTGTTTTGCAACATTTGAGGCATTACGCGGTCAATTGCTAACCTGATGTGTTGTCTCAACTGTAACAAATTTTTGATTGGATGTTGTTGATACACAAAGTCTTTGATGAAACCCCATGTGAAGAAATCCAACAGAGTCAGATTAGGACATATTGGTGGCCATGCTTTAGGTCCGCCTCTTCCATTCTGACAGGGAAAATTTCTATGAAGGAAATTGGTGATATCATGGTAATAATGTGATGGAGCACCGTCTTGTTGAAATGTTGAGCCATGGGAGATTTGAGACAGCGAAATTTTCTAGCATATCAAAGTAACTGTGCCCAGTCACAGTTTTCTCCAAGAAGAAGAATGGACCAATAATTGCATTGTGCATTAACCCCATCCAAACATTAACTTTTCCGTGTCTCTTTGGTGTTCCACTATAGCACGAAGGTTCTCGGACCCTCATATCCAGCAGTTATGGTGGATAACTTAAACACAGAGGAATGTAACTTCTTCATTGAATGTCACTTTCTCAAGATATGAAGTGTTTTTTGTCAATGCGTTTCATAATTTCAGTCGCAAAATTTTCTCTTAATCTTCTATTGTTCGGCTGAATGTGGTGAAGAAGCTGGAGCTTGCATGCACATTTGAGTCGTTTATGAACAGTTTATTTGGGAATCTGTAACTGATGACTAGCGTGCCTAATGGACTTCCTTGGGCTCCAGTTGAATGCAGTTCGTACATGATCGACCGTTTCTAGTTATTTTTTTCTCAGGATGTTTGCCTGTTTGTGGAATCAAGTATCCTGTCTCTTATAAGAGTTCTATCCCACTGCAAAATTAATTTCGACGTAGATGTATCCACATTGATTTCTAAACGAAATCGTCCACACCAGTGGAGTAACAGCACGTCTGGCCGCGAAACCAGGTGGCCCGGGTTCGATTCCCGGTTGGGGCAAGTTACCTGGTTGACGTTTTTTTCCGGGGTTTTCCCTCAACCCAATATGAGCAAATGCTGGGTAACTTTCGGTGTTGGACCCTGGACTCATTTCACCGGCATTATCACTTTAATTTCATTCAGATGCTAAATAACCTAAGCTGTTGATAAAGCGTCGTAAAATAACCTACTAAAAAAAAAATAAACGAAATCAACATCAAACTCTGGTAACAGATTTAAATTCAGCAAGCCAAAGCACACACTTCACTTTTTGCTGTGGTGTCCACATTTTATATTCAATTAGGGTGATTAATGTTGACTGTTAGCAATTTATGACATAAATCACAATGATAAATCATATCCTTTTCTTTTTCTTCAATTTTCTTGCTTTGTTGTATAGATTTCCAGCATTGTTGTTATAAAAATAAAATTTTGGACAGTTTCTGCATCCTGTGCCAAACATATAATAATAAAATATCCTTCTGTTAATAAATGGTGAACAATTATTTCTTGATACCTCTAGTCCAGATACGGTGTATATAAAAATCACATGAATTCAAATCACATGATGGCCAAAAATTTCATAAACTGCAATCATTGAATCACTGAACGAATGAGTATGTGAAGTGGTGATTTTATGCAAAAATAATGCATAAATACTATCTTTTCCCACTAATGCGATAAAACTGGAATAAATATTGATATAATTATTCTTTTGAGTTTATTAGTCAATTAAAAACATGAGCTCAATAACCCATATTTAATTACTGTAAACTACAGTGAAGTGCACCTTGACTTCAAAAATTTCATCCAAGAACTTCTTATTCAATTTTCTGAGACCCCTACTTCACAAATATTTGACGAAAACTTTACAAATAAAATTTTAATCGTTTAAGATAATAAATAATTTTCAATATTAACTTCTGCTATTGTCACAGCTGATGAGACTAGAACACCAGTATGAGAGAAACCTTGGCTGCAACACATTTCTTCATAATCTACAGTGTTTGTGAAGAACTTCCCTTAATTATATGCAGGCACAAAAGATATAATTATATTCAAAAGATTTCTGGAGCCAGCAATACTAGCCTTTGAATATAACAAATACATCTAAACATTGATACTGCATCTGTTGGGTGAGAAATGATACAAGAGCTAGTCCAAGGGTAAGACCAGAACTTGTTGACGTAATAAAATAGTGAACTGTCAGCAGTGGGCCAGAGCCCATTGAAAAAGTGGATTTTTTCCTTGTTAAGAATATTCTTCTGAAATTAATAAATGAAAAGATAAGCCACGCTCAAATGAATTTTTTTTTGGTATACCTCGAGTGAGGTAACAAATACTAATAAATGCACAATGTGTGATTTTTTAACGTCACTAAAGACATCCTCAAGTTTAGTTGAATTAAATTATTTAAATAATTTTGAATAATAATGTTTGGAAGTTATCTTAATGGAATGTATTTGTATATATTTTTATACTTCTTATAAATATACTTATTAGTTTGC
This sequence comes from Periplaneta americana, assembly GCF_040183065.1. Lineage (NCBI taxonomy): Eukaryota > Metazoa > Arthropoda > Insecta > Blattodea > Blattidae > Periplaneta > Periplaneta americana. The sequence continues at coordinate 184,911,262 of NC_091118.1, forward strand.
AGTTATAGCAACTGTCATACAAGGAAGAGCTTGATTTAAAGTCTTTTTGCACATACATAGTCACTTGAGTCGCAACTTTTCAAAACTTGCCATATTCATTTTTCTAAAATTTTCAGGAACTGAAAAAAAAAATCGTTTTAAGACTTTCTCCTTTAGAACGGTTTCTTGGATACTCAAAGCATATGACTGAATTATGATTGCATATGACTAATGAAACTGGTATTTAAACAAAAGAAAAGCACAATAAATCGCTTCCAATTCAACATCATGTCCAGCATCTTGATACAAAATTTAGTATGGTACTTATTTCTCTATACAGTATTCCCAAGTGAGTAATAATATTGAAAACATAACACAGAATTATAGTATAAACTGCTCAACATTGAACATGCCAAGACCAATCTTGCTTAAAATCTGCAGCTCATCAACCATTTTACATTCGCTGCACACAAAAACTATCTTCCTCATCTTCTTCGGTGTGAACTGCTGGTCCATCAAGAAGCCTCTTGTAGAACTCCAGAGAAGGATCTGTCATCCACTCCTTGCCAAAATGCTTAAGAAATAACTTTTCCACGTCTCGTAGTTTGGCCATTTTCAAAAGAACCCAAATGTCACAATACCAGTATCCAAAGATCCGACTTGTTTACCTTTCTTCAGAACACTTTCCATGATACCAATGTCGCTGTTGTAACTACATTCTCCTTGAAGAGTCACGGAATCACATTTGTTTCTATGTAGAATGAATCTTTTCATATGCGAAAACTTAACATGCCAAGAAGACGTTTGCTTCATGATGGATCCAACTCCTGCTTTCCAGTCTCGAACCTCAAAATCCTTACCAAACATCCATCCACAGATTCCAAAGATGTCTATTCTTCAGGATCATTGTTGACCTCTCCTTCAGAACTCTTTCTATCATGCCAAATTCACGATCCGATGGAAGGTTGACTGATGTGGCTATGAGGCCCCTATTGGTTACATGAATAAGGCGAGTGCTGTTGTGGCAATAGGTGAGGATAAGACAAGTTCTGAAGAGTTAGTCATATTTCAGCCATACTTTTGTACAGAATTGAATAAGTTTTGTTGTGTTTAGATGAACATACTCATTTCTGGTTGGAAAAAGGAGTTAAGACTCATGCATAATCTGAATTATGATTTTTGGTGGATAAGGCAAGTTTTGAAATGTTGCGACTCACTTGATCTCGTAAACCAATCAGCTTATTAAATTGTTGTATGCTGCATCAATTGTATCACACTTGATTTTAATTATACACAACTTTTAATTAGCAGCAGTTAGGATTTGCACAATACAAAGAATTATTTTATACGAACTCAATGCAAGAAGAGTGGAATTCCGAAATAAATGTACAAAGTTTTGCACGCAGAAGATAACCAATGTAGTACTTCAGCACTTAGCAAACTAACTTAAAGAAAATTGGCTGGAGGGATTATGTGATAGCATAAGCAAAGAGCATTCTGAATATTACTACAGCCGTACATGGATATGACAGTCATTGTGCCCTAAGGGTATTACTAGACAGCTATTTAATGTTAATAACTCAATAATTACTTTTACATAATGCAGCATATTTGTGATGGTTTATAGTTTTTCTTTATATAACACTATACCTACCGAGGCTTCTAAACAGAACAAAATCAGTTAACTCCATTTACACATAGAGAGTTTTTCTTCCAATTCTTGTTTTTACCTACATTTTTCTTAGAATGTCAATTATTACCAAACCCTATAGAATGAAAGTGTTTTATTCAATTGTTTATCCCACGCAACAAATACTCCTGAAATCTATAACACTTTAGGAAATGATACAATTTCTATTATAGATGTTGCTTTCTTCACTTTATTACACTGATAGAACAAACTGGCAACTACTTTAAAGTCTAATAATTATATAATTATGGTGCAATGTAAATCATCAAGACTATCATAGAATATGTTTAACTTGCCTGTTTTATGCTTAATCTTACCTGCAAAACAAATTTCTGGTCAATATACCTCTTGGCAGCATTAGGTTGGAAGTCAGGAGACTCCAAAAATCTGTGAAAAATCAATCACACTGACTTCTAAATTCATGATGAAAAATTAAGATTGCCTCAAATTTTTTCATACCACCCTAGACTATGTTAATTAGATTTCCTAAAGAACACATAACAAATCAATGATGATAGAAGTGAATATCTATGCACTTATAAAATCTCGTCTAACCACAAAATATTTAAGTAATATTGCACAATAGATTTAATTTAAAATACAGAAATATAAAAATGGTACTATTCACGCAAGAGAAACTAAACAAATAACTTACTTCCCAAATCCATACATTTGACTTTTAAAATTATACCAGTAATATCTCTAGAAACTATTTCTATTTTTACAGAACGACATTTTTAAAAACTTTCAGGAGAAAGTAAAACAGGCACTATTGGCCCTGGCATACACATGTAACCAATACTCCACCTCACAAATTCCAAGGATAATAGCGGTCTGAATAGGCATAGATACAGCACTCTGTACATGGAAAATCTTTGGACAAAAGTTTTGGTTCCACTTCGTCATTATATAATTTAAATTAATTTTCGTAATGATTTAATATAGATCTAAGATTAAAGACATTCAGGAAATGAAGTCAAAATTTCGATTAATACTGCAGAAAGTTATCAATCCAATGACTGTCAACAAATGTTAAATGTTATGTTTTATTTAACGACGCTCGCAACTGCAGAGGTTATATCAGCGTCGCCGGATGTGCCGGAATTTTGTCCCGCAGGAGTTCTTTTACATGCCAGTAAATCTACTAACATGAGCCTGTCGCATTTAAGCACACTTAAATGCCATCAACCTGGGCCGGGATCGAACACGCAACCTTGGGCGTCTGTCAACAATGTGACTATTTTTCCACATCCGATAATTAAGACATTCAATTCTCTTTCATTTACAAAATTAGACTTTATAAGAAAGTATGATATAAAAACAGTAAATTGGGATTTATTTTACTTTCAACTGTACTTTTTGAAGTTAAAATATAGTGAGAGTCGGCAAGATGATCTAGGGTTCTTATGGAAAATAATTATATTTATTAAACACAATATGTGTTTATGGAAAAATGTTAAAATATAGTGATAGCAAGATGATCTAGGGTTCTTATGAAAAATAATTATATTTATTAAACACAATATGTGTTTATGGAAAAATGTTAAAATATAGTGATAGCAAGATGATCTAGGGTTCTTATGGAAAAATGTTAAAATATAGTGATAGCAAGATGATCTAGGGTTCTTATGGAAAATAATTATATTTATTAAACACAATATGTGTTTATGGAAAAATGTTAAAATATAGTGATAGCAAGATGATCTAGGGTTCTTATGGAAAATAATTATATTTATCAAACACAATATGTGTTTATGGAAAAATGTTAAAATATAGCGATAGCAAGATGATCTAGGGTTCTTATGGAAAATAATTATATTTATTAAACACAATATGTGTTTATGGAAAAATGTTAAAATATAGTGATAGCAAGATGATCTAGGGTTCTTATGGAAAATAATTATATTTATTAAACACAATATGTGTTTATGGAAAAATGTTAAAATATAGTGATAGCAAGATGATCTTGGATTCTTACGGAAAATAATTATATTTATTAAACACAATATGTGTTTATGGAAAAATGTTAAAATATAGTGATAGCAAGATGATCTAGGGTTCTTATGGAAAATAATTATATTTATCAAACACAATATGTGTTTATGGAAAAATGTTAAAATATAGTGATAGCAAGATGATCTAGGGTTCTTATGGAAAATAATTATATTTATTAAACACAATATGTGTTTATGGAAAAATGTTAAAATATAGTGATAGCAAGATGATCTTGGATTCTTACGGAAAATAATTATATTTATTAAACACAATATGTGTTTATGGAAAAATGTTAAAATATAGTGATAGCAAGATGATCTTGGATTCTTATGGAAAATAATTATATTTATTAAACACAATATGTGTTTATGGAAAAATGTTAACATATAGTGATAGCAAGATGATCTTGGATTCTTACGGAATATAATTATATTTATTAAACACAATATGTGTTTATGGAAAAATGTTAAAATATAGTGATAGCAAGATGATCTTGGATTCTTACGGAAAATAATTATATTTATTAAACACAATATGTGTTTATGGAAAAATATTAAAATATAGTGATAGCAAGATGATCTTGGATTCTTACGGAAAATAATTATATTTATTAAACACAATATGTGTTTATGGAAAAATGTTAAAATATAGTGATAGCAAGATGATCTAGGGTTCTTACGGAAAATAATTATATTTATCAAACACAATATGTGTTTATGGAAAAATGTTAAAATATAGCGATAGCAAGATGATCTAGGGTTCTTATGGAAAATAATTATATTTATCAAACACAATATGTGTCTATGGAAAAATGTTAAAATATAGTGATAGCAAGATGATCTAGGGTTCTTATGGAAAATAATTATATTTATTAAACACAATATGTGTTTATAGAAAAATGTTAAAATATAGTGATAGCAAGATGATCTTGGATTCTTATGGAAAATAATTATATTTATTAAACACAATATGTGTTTATGGAAAAATGTTAAAATATAGTGATAGCAAGATGATCTTGGATTCTTACGGAAAATAATTATATTTATTAAACACAATATGTGTTTATGGAAAAATGTTAAAATATAGTGATAGCAAGATGATCTTGGATTCTTATGGAAAATAATTATATTTATTAAACACAATATGTGTTTATGGAAAAATGTTAAAATATATTGATAGCAAGATGATCTAGGGTTCTTATGGAAAATAATTATATTTATTAAACACAATATGTGTTTATGGAAAAATGTTAAAATATAGTGATAGCAAGATGATCTAGGGTTCTTATGGAAATTAATTATATTTATTAAACACAATATGTGTTTACGGAAAAATGTTAAAATATAGTGATAGCAAGATGATCTAGGGTTCTTATGGAAAAAAAATTATATTTATTAAACACGATATGTGTTTATGGAAAAATGTTAAAACATAGTGATAGCAAGATAATCTAGGGTTCTTATGGAAAATAATTATATTTATTAAACACAATATGTGTTTATGGAAAAATGTTAAAATATAGTGATAGCAAGATGATCTTGGATTCTTATGGAAAATAATTATATTTATTAAACACAATATGTGTTTATGGAAAATAATTATTTTTATTAAACACAATATGTGTTTATGGAAAATAATTATTTTTATTAAACACAACATGTACAATTTGTTTATCTTTCTAGCCTTTTTTTGTTTGTCCTGGGGGCCTGGCTCGGAACCTTGCAGTGTGAAGGACGATGGAATGTGGAGGTTAGATGGATTGATTTTCATAATGTTGAGGGGGAACAGGAGAACACGAAGGAAAACTCTCAACACCCACTTCATCTACCATGAATTCCACCTTGATCCAGGTGAGAATCGAACCTGGGTTGCCACGGTGAATGGCTAACAACCTCCATGGGAGAGACTTATGAATATCGTATAAAAATGACAATTGCAATTTAAAAAAAAAAAACGAGAATTCGGGAAAATGACAATTACATATACAGGATGGATGGTAACATCTGCACCAAAATGAAACTGGTAATGCACAGGTCATGAAGAGAGAAATTTGAAAAATTTATGTAAGTTTTTTCTCTAACATTCACCGTTTTAGAGGAAATTGTTATATTTCTAGTATGAAGCATTTGGTAACATCACTGCTGCTGCAAGCAAGCATGGTCTGCACTCCTTACCTTCCCCTCCCCCTCTGCTGTACTCAGTCGGTAACATGTGATGTGCACTGGGTTGCAAGATTTATTTAAACGATTTTCGCTATTATTTAATTTAAATTCATGGCTAAACAGTTTAATTTGCAAAAAAGATTCCAGACATTAACAGTTAAGATTATTTTTACCTATCTGCTTGTATAGCAATCAGCCATTTCTCTCAGGCCATTACCACAATAGAGTGCTGCAAACATTGGGTGGACTATTTTTTTTTTTTTTTCCTGCTTAACAGTGCTTTATCAAAGGAAAAGTGTAATAAAAATTCTGTTATATTAACACACAGAATCACCTCTTAAAGTTTGGTGCAGAGGTTACCATCTGCTCTGTATAAAGAAATCACGAAGTTGACTTCCTCTCCAACTCCCCATTACTTTGCTTCATGCAATTCCTTTTCTTTAGTGTTATTTTATATGATTGTGAAATTCTAAAACATTTGAATTCATTTACAAATTGTACGATTGCAGTGTCTGTAATTATTTTTCCATAAAATCTCATAATTTGTCATGTTTTTTTCTGATTACGAAAATATTAATTTAAAAGTAATGTAAACCTGTGGTGGATTAATCACTAGGTCAATCTAGGACATAGAACGAGGGGATAAGAAGGAGGTGGAATCCACAAAATGGCCTTACTCCAAGAGGAGTTTCAAAATTGCGGGAAATTTTCCCAGTTGGAAATATCAACATTGTAACTAAGAATCTTCTTGTGCATAACAACATGTAATGCATCTTATGAGAGGTCGTTCTGTGTTCCAAAAAACAGTAAAGAACTATATAACAAACTCTTCTATAGATCTGAGACACTTCAGCTTGTTACATTCATAAAAGAGCGTTACTATGAAGACTTTGCTACCGTGGACACATGCCGAGTGGACTTGTAAAAAAGAAACACCTATTACAAATTTTGTAATATTAATGATACTTATTGCACTGCAAATTCCAATTTTAAAACTTACGTAAGACCAATAAAACTTAACTGAAACGAATTATTGTTGCTAATTCATTATTAATTTACTAATTTTGAGATTAAGTCAACAGATACTTTTTTCACTCAGCATTTATAAACTTATGACAAAGCATATTCATAACAAATTATTACAGAGTGCATAAAACCTTATTTACTGGAAAGGAGAGGGGGGCCTCCAAACATAACTGGCCTAAGGCCACAAAACATTAAGATCCCCTACTGATACACATGTTAAATATAAATAATTAGTACTTTATAAGCTAAGCATTTCCTTTCCTTTGCAGTTGAACTTTTGTTAGATCTTGTTTCCACATGAGCAAGGGAGTTTACAAGTAGCAATCAGTAATCCTTTACAAAGAAACATGAAGGTGGGTTAAAGTAAGTGGCTGACAGTCCTTTAAGGAACTTCTGTTTGTTGTCAGTGCAGTAGCTGATGGGGGTAAAAACTTAAGGCTAAAATTGTAATGAAAATTAGAAATAATTTTGAGTAAAATGATCTTGTTTAATAGGAACCAGACAGTTTCATTTGTCAGTTTAATCTATGTAACATAATAAATCACGAAGAAAATAGTCGTATGTTTCTCACAATTCACTATCATTGTGTTTTTTTTTTTTTAATTTCAAATAAGGACGCATACATTTTTAAATAAAACTATATTTACTGTGCATCATTGCCGAATAAATTACTTTCAGATTTCAGAAAGAGCACAAACAGAATAACTGAACAACTTTTTCAATAACAAGAATGCTAAAAATATGCACTTCTGTGAAAATATAGAAATAATATTTTTTTATCATGACAAGAATCAAGACTGTCTCGTCCCGAAAGTTTTGTTACAGACATGTGTCGTACCTGAGGAAGAACTCGTAGACAAGCTGCAGATGTGGCCATGCAGCCTCCAGGGTAGGTTCGTCTTCCTCAGGGTCAAATTCAGCACCATTTGGATTGCTGGAGGGAGGAAGTGTACGGAACAGGTTTACTGCAAACTGGAACACGAGAAATGAACAAATTGTAACACACATTATAAATAGCAATATAAAGATAGAAAAAGTCAGTAATCCAATGTAACTGAATAACATAGGTAAAAATGGAGTACATCATTTGTTCAATAGGTTTATATTTGTGTTTGTGACAACTAAGAAAAAGATTAGTACAAACGTTCACACATTTGAAGGGGAAAACAAACTTACTGCGCTTACTGCCTGACCCTATGATGGTGGTCTGACAGGAGTCTCCTAGCCTCAAATTCTCTTTCGAAAGAAGGCAGGCTAAGGATTTTATCGTCCTGAGCACGATTTAAACCAGCGAACTTTAGACACAAAGATTAGTATGGTAACCACTAGACTACCGAAGACAAACTTAACAAATTGTGAAAAAGCAATGACAGGGAACATTGATGTACTTACTTACTGGCTTTTAAGGAACCCGGAGGTTCATTTCCGCCCTCACATAAGCCCGCCATTGGTCCCTATCCTGAGCAAGATTAATCCATTCTCTATCATCATATCCCACCTCCCTAAAATCTATTTTAATATTATCTTCCCATCTACGTCTCGGCCTCCCTAAAGGTCTTTTTCCCTCCGGCCTCCCAACTAACACACTACATGCATTTCTGGATTCGCCCATACGTGCTACATGCCCTGCCCATCTCAAACGTCTGGATTTAATGTTCCTAATTATGTCAGGTGAAGAATACAATGCGTGCAGTTCTGTGTTGTGCAACTTTCTCCATTCTCCTGTAACTTCATCCCTCTTAGCCCCAAATATTTTCCTAAGCACTTTATTCTCAAACACCCTTAACCTATGTTCCTCTCTCAAAGTGGGAGTCCAAGTTTCACAACCATAAAGAACAACCGGTAGTATAACTGTTTTATAAATTCTAACTTTCAGATTTTTTGACAGCAGACTGGATGATAAAAGCTTCTCAATCGAATAATAACAGGCATTTCCCATATTTATTCTGTGTTTAATTTCCTCCCGAGTATCATTTATATTTGTTACTGTTGCTCCAAGATATTTGAACTTCTCCACCTCTTTAAAAGATAAATTTCCAATTTTCATATTTCCATTTCGTACAATATTCTCATCACGAGACATAATCATAGGAACATTGATGTATTTGAGGCAAATCTAAACCGCGGGAATTGTGCCCGCCAAAAACATTTAAAAATACGTCCAAGATATTGAATACAAAATTAACTATAACTAGTAATTACGGTACATTGTTAACAAACATTACGGGCCGATTATATTGTATTTTCACTAACACTGAAAAGACAGACATCCAATGTTGGAGAAAATAGCTGCCCTACCAACAGGTCTTAGCTGGTGTGTACTCGAATATTTGTTAAGTAATAGTGTTGTCGCGATTCTCTGCGTGTCCCAACAGCAATTTGGACGTCCTGGTCCTTCAGCGTCGTCAACCCTAAAGTGGCACGAACAGTTTCGCGATAGATAATGGATTTGTCATTAAGGAAAAGGACACGTGGGGAGGCCAAGTGCTACTGAAGAGACGGACGACAACAGACAACACATTCTACACATAGCAACCTGTTCACTGGATATCATTGTGTGATTTTTTTCTTATGGGTTTTCAAGGGCGTTTACGTCCCTCCACTTCCAGCGAAGTTCCGGAATTGAGAAGGCGCATTAACACTGCCCACATGGCCATCCAGATCTCACAGTGTGATTTCTTCCCGTGGGGTTTAATCAAGGACTGTTTACGTCGAGGTTTGGCGAGAATGGGATAAGGACATCTGCCTGTCACACATGGGCACACATGAAATGCATTTAAGGTCAAACTTCATATGGTAATATGTATTTCTGTATTAGTTTTAATATAGTCTTACATAATCCAATAATTTATGGACATAGTATATTTATGTAACATTTCAGATTCATTCGATTCTTGAATCTATGTGCAGAATCAACTTACACTTGTAGAATGGTATCAGCATGACATCGCACTTTATTGAGATATTTAATTATATAAACAGAAAATTAACATGCAAATCAAGATATCAGGTATAACTCCCTGTAAAGTTGATTTGAATAATTTCGAGGGAAAAATTTTTCCCTCGAAATTATTCAGAAAATTAACATCTTTGTTCGTGGTTGAATATGAACTTGAGACTTTGATGCCAAGCGTCACACCATTATACAGGCTAATATGCAATGACAAAAGTAATTATTTACGCTAAGTCTTAGGGGTCATAGATTTGCTTCAGCAGCAAAGACTGTCATGGTACACCACGACGCAATTTCAATCGATTCGGAATATAAATATTTAAAAAAACGTTTCGACTAACTGTAATAAAGGCTCTTACACATTATAATTTACTGACCTATGGCACGTGTCTAAAAAAATTACGAGGCAGTCATTTTTAGCAAATATTTGTGTCATAATGCAGTTAATGCCTATGAGAAGACAACTTTCATATGTTCGTATATTTTACTTTAAAATATGAGTCGCAAAAAAAGACCTATTTTAATCAATCATACCTGCACAGAGCTCTGTGAAAATGACAAATTTGAAATTCTGTAAAAGAAACTGTCTTTGGGAACAACAAAACGTATTCGCACATACACCATTATCATCATATGCACATACATGAAAACATCATGTTCTCAGCAATTTTTTTTATGAACCTAACCTTAATCTGAATACAACAAACAATGCTGACAACAGTACCGGAATTGTTGGACGAAAACATATTTTTCAGCTGCACAAACGTCATTTCAGGGCAATAATGCGCAAGACAAAAAAAGAACTAATAATCTATCCAGGTCTTTCTAAATTGGAACATTTGTTTTCATCCTTAACGCTCATCCTTCCTCTAGAAACAAAGGGGATTACCAGGCGAGATGAATGGGCGGCGTACAAAAAGATTCTAAGGCGCAGCCCTGAAGTCATTTGTCAGTTGTCAGTGTAAGTCTCTACTACCTTAGTATTGCAACTCAGTACTTTTGGTACATCCTTACCCAAAGAGCAAGTGTGTCGGCTTTCCATGCTGGAAACACAATTCAAATCCTGCCGAATTCAATTACTTTATTGTCAAACGCCTGGCATTAGAAAACAACAACAACAAATCCTGCCGAATTCAAGCGCAATTTATGCTTGACAAGACTGTATTGAAAGGTTTTCTCCTGTTACTACCACATCTCTATAATTCACAATTATCCTTATGGCAAGAGTTCGTTTATGCACCTTCTTCAGTGACAATTTGTTTACATCATGTGAATATAGGTACTTGAACAGTGCTGTGGAACTATCTCCAACAGTTCCGAACTCACTGGTTGCACAGCAAGATCAATCTCAACTTAATTAATTGAATTAAATTAGCTCATAAATTAAGTTATTACTTTATCTCATAGGTTTATCTAAATTTAAATAAACATGTAAGTTACTAGTTAAAACTTAACTGAAGAATATTGCTGGAGAATCTTCTAAATGTAGTGTAAATATTCGTAATTTATTACTATTTAATACGAGAAAAATTCGTACCGGCACCGGGAATCGAACCCAGAACCTCTCAGTTCTGCGCGCTGAGCGCTCTTTCCAACTGAGCTATGCCGGGACACGATCCACGGCGCCGGCCGAACCCCTCTCGTAATGCTTTTAAGGCCTTACTACCTGCAGTTGAGAGGATACAAGTCATATATGCAGGAGCGCATATTTAAATGACTTTGTGGCCATATTCAACATCAGTTTGTGACAACTGCTAACAGTTAATACATCACATATTCATTTTGAATGAGGTGGGCGAGACCTCATACAAAATGAATATGTGATGTATTCGTAATTTAAATATGTATTGTATTGTTTAAGGCTGGTTGAAGGGAAGAGAAGGTCTTATGGCCTTAACTCTGCCAGCGAAAATAAAACATTCTATCAATGAAGTTCGTAACAAAGGAAAGACGGGCCAAGATAAGCAGTTAACGAACGCAGTTTTAAGAAATGATTTTTTATACAAGAATTATTTGATAAAAACAGCTCTAGACTTAATTTTTAATAAACATGTTTAAATTCGATATCAGTTTCTAAGAACACTCTGGAGTTAAAAATAGACCATTAACGATTACTTTTATGTGTTACGAAGTTTCATACTTATTTGCGTAGGCTCAAAGAGGACGTATAGTTAAATTTTAAAACTCGATCTTCCGTACTTATTTCCCCTCGAAATTTGATCTCTCTTCCGATCACACGTACATGTTTACAGTTTACTAGACTCATATTGTATGTCGAAGGTTTCAGTATAGACTTCGAAGAAAAAGTAAATATTGGATGGTTAACGAAGCTAACCACGAAATTAAGGAGATAATTATCTGCCTAATTACGAGCTTCGAAGTTTATATACGAGTAAATACAAGTCTGATTCCTGACATTTATATAAGGTCGTTTTATCCCGTCAAACCAAATGCTTATGTGCACCATAGCTCATAGTTAAAACCTTATGGTATGAGTGAGCTAGCTAACTACAAGTGGAAGAGTAGCGAGCAAGAAAAGCTTCCGAGTCCACTTTCTTCTTCCTCTCACGAGGAGGTAGGTTTTACGAGATAACGAATGGCCTATACCACTATATCGAATTATGCATACTTCAACCCCCTATTATGCATTCGCCCGTTTCCATATTCTTTCTCGCTATCATAACATCAATACTCGATAACAACGCGATAACACGCTAGAAATTCCACTCCACACATCATCTCTGTATTCCTCTTCCTTCAATGTTGCTAGTTCTCGTCACTGGAACTCTCTGTCGCCTGAAGTAAAGGACTACCGAATCTTGAAATATTTTAAGTAAGTTTGAAAATTCTTTTAAATTTAAGTTAGAAAATTATTTCATGACGAGTTTCCAAACTTATTGAATTCTTTTAAATTTAAGCTAGAAAATTATCTTATGACGAGTTCCCAAACCAACTTACTGTTAAGATTATCGTTTTATTCTAGGTTTCTACATTTAGATATTCAATTGATTTTTATTATTTTTTGTTTTACTCATTTTTCCCTATAATACCTAACATGTGAACATATGAGAACTTGTGTTACTTATATTATTTTTTTGTGTATTGAAAATTGTCTTTATTGTATGCTCTGCTCAGGTGTTTGAGAGTTTTAACACTAGATGATGCTTTATTCAGTCCCGCGCCATAGCGTCGTGGTCTTAAGACATCATGCCTAGGACAGAAGTTGCGAAATGCGCGCTGATTCAAATTCTCATCATGAAATTTCGGCCAGTGTAGGGGACCGGTGCCCACCAAGCATCGTAATGAATTTGGAACATGACAGGTTGTGAAATTCGATTTCGAAAACCACTATAACGGCTGAGGGTGATCATCGTGCTAACCACACATTACTCCCATACTGGTTGAATAATCTATTATTATTATTATTATTATTATTATTATTATCATCATCATCGTCAACAACGCTCTTTCCTTTTTTATGTTTTTATCGAAGTTGATCTATTTTTCTTTTTTATCGCCAAAACTATAGCGCTTGCACACGTCTTTTAAGCTATAACGGTACTTCATATATTCAAAACAATATATGGTTAGGTACTAAAGATCTAAGATGGCTGGTACTTCAATGCTAACGGCTTTGAACCTATAGCTATAATGTTATTAAACAAATGCTCATGGCTGAAAAGAGTGATATGATAAAAACAGTAACTTCACATACAACTCGCTATATAAAGGAATACTGTAAGACATTTTCGCAACATACTGACATATTATAATTGCAATATAAAATGTACACATATTATGGCAGCTGAATAAATTGGTGAATTTAATTTATTAAAATTGCCTCGCCTATTATTTCAAGTTATGCCAACCTAACGGTTTCAAAATAACTATAGTGAAATTTGTAACGTGCATGAATTCGAAAAAGTGTTGCCAGTAGTGAAGTGAACCTAGCAGCTAGAATCACCAAATTGAAGCAGATGATCATGTAATGAAGGGGGGGGAGGGGTGAAATGTTCAAGTTGTAATTCAGTATCTCACGTTACATTGTGTAGGCAACAGAGTATTTTTATTTTATTGGGTTATTTTACGACGCTGTATCAACATCTCGGTTATTTAGCGTCTGAATGATATGAAGGTGATAATGCCGGTGAAATGAGTCCCGGGTCCAGCACCGATAGTTACCCAGCATTTGCTCATATTGGGTTGAGGGAAAACCCTGGAAAAAACCTCAACCAGGTAACTTGTCCCGACCGGGATTCGAACCCGAGCCACCTGGTTTCGAGGCCAGACGCACTGACCGTTACTCCACAGGTGTGGACTGCAACAGAGTAAAATTTTCCTTTGTTCACATTAGGAATGTTCTCTTTGCTTGGGACAAAGAATAATTTGGCAAAAGCAGTAGTAGCAGAAGTCTTTCGGAAGTTTCAGGTTAGATTTTTCACCGATAACAGCGCTTAATTCATGGTATTACAACTGCAGCACCGTAACATTTAATATCGTAATACGTGAAAAATCTATAAATTCCGAACTATCAATCCTGAAATTTTGAGCCCAAAATATTGTTTTACGAAAACAGACCACTGGCATACAATATGAGTATTATCGGCGCATACGTGAAATGTGACAGTTGTGATGTGAACGAGGTCCCGCTTATCGGTACCTAGCCGAAGAGAAGAGCAACTCTATTAAGATATCAAGGTAATGCAGGCAAAGAGTCGCATCATCAAGCTCGCTCGCGCAAACGGCAGCTTTTTGGCGAGAGGGTGGGTTCTGACGTCACAGGAAGGGAGAGAGAGAGGGGGGGGAGCGACTGACGTGAATCGATATCAAGTAAGTGAGGCTTTATGCTGATCAAGAAAACGCCTTTCAGGTATTGCCTTTGATACCATATCTAAATACACATTACGTGCCCGATATAGCACGGAAGTATGAGCATTTTAGTTTCATTCAACTTTCGTTATATTGCAGGCACCCTACCTAACAAATTACGATACCTCAGGCAAAACTACAATCTGGTTCAAGCGGGTTTGAATTGGCGACACCTAAGCTCAAAAAGCATGGTAGCTACTAGAATATCGATAGCTTTAACTACCGGAGTATCGATGGCTGCACCTACTGGAGTATCGATTGCTATTGAAGTGAGAGAAGTGGCCTACGACTTTCGAGTTCAGAACTATATTACGAGCTCTAGGACATCTTTAAAACCGCAGAACCTAACGTACGTATAGTTTCTATTACTCTCCCATATCGTACCATACCATTCCATCCACTCATCGTAAATTATTGTCATCATAACCAATTCCATCAAATCCGTCCACTTCTGTCCAATGCAATCCATTCAATCGCATCCAATTGATTCATTTCATCATAGCCAATTCAATCTATCCATCTTTTTATACCCAATTCATTTAATATATTATTATATTATATCAAACCCATTTCATCTATATTGTCGTCTCACCCAATTCATCCAACTTACCCTGTCTCACTCAATTCAACCATCTTACCCTGCTTCACCCAATTCATCCATTTTACCCTGCCTCACCCAATCCGTCCATCTTGCCCTGTCTCTTTCAATCAATTCTCCTTATATCCTGTCTCATCCAGTCAATTCACCTTATTCCAGTCAATCCACCTGATCCCGTCTCGTCCAATCAATTCAGTTTATTCTGCCTCGTCTCAATCAATCCACCTTATCCCGTCTCGTCCAATCAATTCAGTTTATTTTGCCTCGGCCCAATCACTCTACCTGATCCCGTCTCGTCTAGTGAATCCATCTGATCCCGTCTCATCCAATGAATCCACTTTATCCTGCCTCATCCAGTCAATCCACCTTATCCCGTCTCGTCCAGTCAATCCACCTTATCCCGTCTCGTCCAGTCAATCCACCTTATCCCGTCTAGTCCAGTCAATCCACCTGATCCCGTCTCGTCCAATCAATCCACTTTATCCCGTCTCGTCCAGTGAATCCACCTTATCCCGTCTCGTCCAGTGAATCCACCTTATCCCGTCTCGTCCAATCAATTCACTTTATCCTGCCTCGTCCCATCAATCCACCTTATCCTCTTCATCCAATCAATCCACCTTATCCTACCTCATCCAATCAATCCACATTATCCTGTCTTATCCAATCATTCACATTATCCTGTCTTATCCAATCAATCTATCTTGTCTTATCTCATCCAATCAATCCAACGTATCCTGTCTCATCCAATCAATCCAACGTATCCTGTCTCATCCAATCAATTCACCTTACACTGTCTAATCTAATCTATTTATTCATCTAATCAATCCATCTTATCCTGTCTTATCCAATCTATCTACCTTACCCTCTCAAAGCCATTCACCTTATCCTGTCTCAATCAATTCAACTTACCCTGTCTAATCCACTTCATCCATCTTGTCCTGTCTCGCTCAATTCACCACCTTATTGTCTCACTGAATTCATCAACCTTCACCTGTCTCAATCCAATTCATTCACCTTATCTTGTCTCATTTAATTAACCCATTTTATCCTGTGCTATACATTTCACCCATCTTATCCTGTCCCATACAGTTCATCCATTTTATACTGTCCCATACAATTAATTCATCTTTCACTCCTAAATATTTTCAAATCCATTTAATCCACCTTATCCTTTCCAATCCATTCTTCCGTCCATGTTATTAATTTCACATCCAATCCATCTATTTTATCCTTCCAAATCAAATCTTATTCTACGTACGCACCCACTCTCACATCTCCAGCTTTACTTCCCTCCTGAAGTATATACAACCCGCGATACATAGGTCCAGAGGCAAGCACGTTAACTATGAGTATCGATGACTGAAGTGAGAGTTTGCATGTCTAAATTAGCGTCTCAACCCCTTGCAGGAGTAGAAAAATCGAGGTACCTTTGAGTTTCAATCCTCCACTTTTCTTTCCCATTCATTAAAAAATTCAGACGTTTATTCCACTGAAAATCGCGGTAACCGAAAATCTAAATTTACATGGCTTAGAAACAGAATAACGAAGATGAATATAAATCGCATCAGCCCTCATTAGTGCTCCAGTTTGTCATATTTTACAACTACTAATCACGGAACGCTATCGCGTACAATAATGACTACAGGAAGCCATTAACCGACATTTTGCACATTCAATTTGACGGCTGTTGCTTATCAATCCTTCATATATAAATTACAGTAGTGACTCAGAAACACTGCGTATTATGTAATTTTATGACCCGAGTTCGGGAGCAAATAAAAGTTTATAGCTAGTTTACTATACGAAAAAGAACACATTGCGCACACTTCATTTTCGGCACCTTGTATTAAACTCAGAGGTATAATATTACAACATTAAACAAGAACTGAAAAGTATTTAAGTTTAAAAAAATATCGGACAGTAGAGTTTACATTTGCAATACAGCTAGTAGGCTAGAAATGCCGCGGATATATTCAGTTAATCTCGAAAATAATAATAATAATAATAATAATAATAATAATAATAATAATAATAATAATAATAATAACAATAGACGAATTGTCGAAGGTTTGCTGAGAAAATGTTTTCTTTAGATAGCCCCACAACCAATAATTCACACGGTTAATGTCTGGGGATCTGGCAGGCCAAGTTACAGGAAAATGCCTACGAACAACACGCGCACCAAAATGTTACATGAAAGCTCTTTTGCTGGATTAACGTGAGGAATACCATCCTGCAAAAGTGTAATATTTACAAGGTTTTGAACTCATAAAATGATATCGTATAATCACGAAACGTATTGAAATGATGTCCATCAACTGTAATAGCTTTTGTAATTCTATTTACAACACCTTAGAAAAGAGTATGATATGAAATGACTTGCGAAGCGGTAACTTTTAAATAGTGAAATCCTTACTGGATGACAATGCAGATTACTGAAAGAACAGATCCTACGTCTTTACCGTTGAGTACACCACAGTCGGCTATCTTCAACACTCCAATTAGGGGATTAAATTAAGCAATTATCTCATTATTTTGTAGAATAGCCCACAAAATTTGTAATGAAACTGTAAACTTGTTAGTTATGTGAAATTCGGCAATTTTTCTTTCTAAATCTTTAATTTATCATTATTAACAATGAGCTCTTTTGAACAAAATAACAGGTTGTTAAAATAAAGATAGGCTACGTCATGAAATTCTCACATCCTTTCAAAATTGAAGTGTATATAAAATAAAAACACTATTCACATAGGAATAATATTTCTATGTAATTCAGTTCAAATACTGAATACGTTCATCATGTTGCCTGTTAGCAAACAATAACATTTCTCCTATGCCGACAGAATTTTACGCTATTTCTATTAGAATATCTTGAATATTCTATTTTAATTTTTCAGTTCCTCACAGTAGTGGATGAGATATCAAAATTTCTAAAAGCCAGTTCGAAAGCAAAAAGCCCCTCGAATTTATGTACCTGGCAAACGTTCTGGCCAGGAATCGGGAAAATGTATATTAATGTTATGACATGACTGCTTATGTGTCAATTATCAGTTTATTTACCAAGAAAAAATATAGTGAGATAGCATCATCTTCAATGTAGAGTACATCATATAGGCCTATAAACGCGTAGACATTTATAGCTGTTTGTAAATAACTAAGATAAGGTTTATAAGTCCTAACTGACGAATACTCAAATTTTATATTTTTTACAGTATCTAAATATATGGATCTTTCTGCTTCATTTGGCATTTGTTTTATTAAAAATATTCCAACATTTACTACACCGATATTTAATACATATATTTTAAAATACTTGCGCATTTCTAGTTTAAAGGAACCATTAGGCCTATCCTAAGTCAAAAAGGGCCTAATTGACAAAATTTGATATTTTGATCTCATGATCTCAATACATGGATAATTCGGCTTAATTTGGTGTCTGATTTACTAAAATACTCGAATACTTACTATTTTAAAGTATTTTTTTTTTAATATTTGTGCATTTCTTATTATTAATCACCGGTAAATATTTACTTTAGACGCGATTTACTCAAAAGTGATTTTTCGAACATATATTTTCAAAAACTATTATGTACAGATACGGAAATAAAATTTAGAGCTCCCTTATTATATGTTTCGCTTACAACACAGTGCAGTAAACAAGAACCCCTTTAGATATATGCAACTTGTGGACAGTCATGTGAAATTGTTGTCTACATACATGTGGTCTCCCATCAAGACTAGCTCCAAATTTTAATTCCGTATCTGTACATCTGTTATTATTATTATTATTATTATTATTATTATTATTATTATTATTATTGTTAGTATTAATTAATAGTATTCTTATTATTAATTGTATTTTTAATTAATAAGTTTATTATTGTCATTGAGTGTAATTAGTTACCACTGCCACCGGGTATATACCCACTGCAGTGTGAATAAATACATACATACAAATGTTTACCACATAATTTAGATAGTATTGTAGGGTAGTGGATCTACTCTTGCTAAACTTTCCTAAATAGTTGATTTTTAAACAAATTTAAACAAATGTGAAAATTTGTTTAAAAACAGGTCTATGTAATCATATTTTTTCTAATCAATATAAATTTTGATAATAATCAGTGTATTCAACAGGAATTAATAAACTTCCTGTAAAAAATCATACTTTTTAAAACCCAATAGTTTCTGAGATAATGGGGCATTATATGGCTTTTTTTATAACACTGACAATCTCCCCTTAAGAAAATAACTTTATCACTAAACCTATTTCCATGGTAACGAAAACTTGGAGTGGGGGGAAATTAATGACCTTTGTTTATAGAATAAAAATGTATATTCTGATTGAGATTAAATTTATAAATTGTTTTGGAAGTTTCAACATGTACGAGTAATTAATTTTCTTTTAGGAAACCTGGTAGAGTATTTTTACGCAGCATACTCCAGCAGAGACTTGCGGCCGTATCGAAGCGAAAGCTGTGAAAGGATATTGATTTGCGAGGAGAGGCAATAGCAGGACAGGACAGTCGAACAATACGAAGGAAATATTCTAGTGTGGACCACACGAAAAAGATTACAGATTCCCAATGAATTCTATGCAGTATGTTCCACGAGAAGGGAGAGGAAATTAATCGCTTCTCTTTCAAGTAAAATTATGAAAAGGTGGATTCATGCCTATCAGATATCAAAACAAAATCGTTTATTTATCATCCTCGACCTTTTAGAAGTCGCGATTGTGGCTTCCAATTTCACGTAGAGCATGCATGCTGTCTGTTATCAATGTGATATCCGGCAAGTCATGCTGACTCTTCGTCACGGGAGACCCGCCATATGTCGAGGGAAGTTAAAAAGTTTACTTTGGATGAAACCCGTATAATCTTCGTCGTCGTCATCTTAATCTTTACCAATAATATCGTAAATAAATAATTTCCAAGTTAATGAACTTAATAACAACACTCTTTATCTCTCATGAGGAACACAAGGGCTGAACCAACAGTCTCCAGAGCACTTTATTCTGAGAAGATAATTTGTCTTGTGTTTCGTGGACGTCCTCTCTATTGCCTTGAGGTTTTCAAGTCAGAATCATCCTCTCTTTCTATGCTGCTACTAGTTTTCCTTGGTGTGCCCTATCCATATCCATTCTTTTCTTTTGGCTCCTAACCAGGAGGTTTCGGGTTCGATCCTCGACTCTGTCAATAGATTTTTCCTTAGAAACTGCTCCTTGATGTGTATGGCCTGGATTTTTGTACTGTTCTTAGATAGATTAAAATACGTTTAAATTCGTAGATTGAAGTGTTAGGAGGAGACTGACACACCCTGCCAAAAATTTGCAAGGGTACTTAGTAGAGTTTGCCAGCTGTTCCGTACGCTTTACCTTACCTAAAAAGAAATTTAATTTTCTGCAAAAAAGAAGACCTATTATACTTCGTTTCATAATGCTTGACAGGCGACGTAAACATTGCCGGCAGAGGGAGAGAGAAGGACAATTGCAATTGAAGCAACGGCAGAGGTCTCATTCCACGCTTATCTTGAAGTTGAGCGGTCTGAAGACCAACTTCAAGACAAGCGTGGAATAAGACCTCTGTCATTGGTTGAGTAGCAATTATTATACATCTCTCCTCCTCTACCGACAATGTTTACTTCTCCTGTCAGACATTATGGAACGAAGTACAGGTGTCATTCGTGAATCCGACCTGGCAGGCGGGCCATCCTGCTTCAGTTCTGACAGAACAAAATTTTCACCAGTCATAAAACAGAACCTGCTGACTTGATTTATATCTAAATAAGTAACTAGGATTATTTTCTTTCAGTTGACAATAATTAACACTGGAGTGATTTTTTATTCGTCTGGTAGGGTCTATAATCTTCTCAGAAACTATTTCTCACAACAATGAAATTTTTATACACATTGACATTGTAGGTGAAAGTCTTTCTGACAAATATTAATAATTGTTAATGTATTAACATAATTATAATTCTGAGTTAATTAACGGGTCAATGCACTTACGCTTGCTTACTTACGTACATTGCCCTATCGTGTCTCAGAAATAAGGCTCGGTGTAGCCGATCGTTTTAAGGATAAAAACATAGTGTACCCGTTCAATCATTTTGGCGGTACGTGACAACAAAGTCATCATGGGCTCGGGCTTGGCTTGAAATTCACTTACTGTATAGGGTAAACATTGGTAATTTCGTGGTAGTGGTTATTTCGTGATACTTTTTCTTTGCTCTTTTGTGAACTAACCAATGGTGTTACGAGATCCAAATTTCCGCCAAGGGATTGCATATGTTGTCCAGTTTCCAGAAACATACAGCTAAGCTTTGTGTGACTATTGTAGTTGCTTCAGTGAGCTTTTATGTTTGGAGAGAGCACGTTTGCGTCGACTTCTCAGGCGTACAAATTTTGTGGATGTTTGTAATTACATTACAGGCTTATTACTAAAGGTAAGCATATGATATTTGGTACAAAGATTTATTATATCTTAATGAAATTTTAGGAAATGTTTTTGGAATTTTAGATACAGCTGTAGTCGCCATATAGGCTTAGCTTTACTGATATAAATCTTAGCTGTTTGAGGCGAAATTTTGTTGAGTATTAAGCGTTACATTTTATATTATTTTAAAAATTGTATTACAATACGAATTTTAGAAATCTGAAGATAAGATGTGACAACAAAAACGAAAAAGGGGACGCAATGGGTTCAGTGTAGCTTCTGTTTGATTTGTTATCACGCTAAGTGTCAATGATAAGTGCTAGATGACTTACTTGCAAGAATTGTGACAGAAGATGGAACATGGCTCCACCATTTTGGACCGGAGACAGAGGCAGACAATGGAGTGGCATCATGCAAATTCACCAAAGAAATAGAAATTCAAAAGTAAATCT
This sequence comes from Periplaneta americana, assembly GCF_040183065.1. Taxonomy (NCBI): domain Eukaryota; kingdom Metazoa; phylum Arthropoda; class Insecta; order Blattodea; family Blattidae; genus Periplaneta; species Periplaneta americana. Next base: position 184,933,420 of record NC_091118.1, read on the forward strand.
TTGGCAGGAAACGTTATGGCTACTGTGTTTTTCGATTCAGAAGGACTCTTGCTTGTGGACATCATGCCACACGGAACCACCATTAATTCTGACAGGTATGTTGCAACTCTCAAGAAACTTCAAGTTCGACCGAGTCGTGTTCGACGACATCGGGAGAAGAAGGATGTTCTGCTATTGCACGACAACGCACAGCCATATGTCAGTCACAATACCACAGACCAGATCAGAAAATTCGGATAGACAACACTGAAACATCCGCCTTACAGTCCTGAACTGGCACCGTGCGATTACCATCTCTTTGGTAAACTGAAGGATCCCTTCGCGGAACGAGGTTAGAAGATGACTTCCTTGTGCACGCTGCTAAAGAGTGGCTCAGACGTGTTGGCCCAGAATTTTACCGTACTGGTCTACAGGCCCTCGTTCCTAGGTTACGTAAGGCAGTTGAAAGGGACGGGGATTATGTGGAAAAGTGACATTTTGTTCCTTAAGGATGCATCTACATTCTGTGAAAATAGCAAGGCTGTAGGATAAAAATATAATTTTTAAACAAACGTTATGCATTACTTTTGGAGTTACCCTAGTAATATAGGTTATAGTAAAGTCCGTAATAAAAGTGTTCACCCTTTCAGGGCAAAGAAGATCCCTTTTCAATTTCAATTTTTACTTTGATTTCATTCTTATTATGTGTTGATATGTATTTCTATGTTTTCTTGCTATGAATATTAGACGGAATTACTATGTTTGAAGTCTTGTAACAATAAATGAGAATTTCATTTGACTTTAATGAATTTTTCCACAATTCTTCTACCTCTCACGAAATTATCAATGCAATATCACGAAATTACCAAGGTTATCACGAAATAACCAACCTTTTAGCTTAAGTTGTAAAAGTGGTTTTTGGCACATATTCAAGAACGTATCCAATCTTTTATGTCTCCAGATTTGTACAACAAATTATCGTCTTTTAGACGAAAAAATCGGAATAAGGATATATTTACACATTTGCATTTTAAATTAGTTTTCATGAAATTATCACGAAATTACCAATGTTTACCCTATTTGTCGCGTTCAGGCCTTAAAGAAACGCAAATATTTTTCCCCCTCGAATTACGTGCTGATTAAAAAAACAATACGAAGATTTTAATGCATGCACTATTAGATGTTCATCCGACACCCATCCAGAACAGAAGACTACCGGTATCGTAAGTTATTGGTTTAGTTTGAATTCGGATTTCATAATGGCACTTGTCTCTTTTCTACTCTGTCACAGACACAGAGCACAGATTATTATTATTATTATTATTATTATTATTATTATTATTATTATTATTATTATTATTTGTTTTGCCTGGAAAACTGGAAGATTACTCTCTCTCTCTCTCATGCTCTTACTGAGAGTTATAATCTGTTCCTGACCCCTGTGGCTCCTGGCCTCTGAATTATCTGCCAGTCCGCTAACAGTAGCAAAAATAAACATATTTAAGTAGCTCATTTTGTTTCTACGCCCACTGTTTTGATTCTGTACTTCTCTGTGTCTTTCTAAGCTAATCTTAGGTTTCGGAACGGGTTCGGGTGGTAATAAGCTAATATCGGGGTTTGGGTCGCGCTCGGGTTTGGACCGGGCCTAAGAATTTCGGCCCGTGCAGACCTCTCCTGTGTAACTTAGTGGTGCCATGGTATGTGACTGTGGGATGACAGAGGGAACAATACAGAGTAATTAAAAATAATGTAGTGGTAAGAGGTCTAAAGAAGAGAAAACAGGTGAGCAGTCAGCTGATTTAAATCAAGGGCGCCATGTTTTCGAAGGTGGCGAACCAGTGTAAACGAATGGTGGAATGAGTAGTAGACCTCGTAAGTGCTCCGCCGGCTGCCTAACCTCTAGGCGGAGAGACGGTAATTTGGCATTGCATAGTGCCGAAATTACGTGTCGAGGACCCTACGTTTCCTTAAAATGATTGCTTATACCCAACCAAACATCCTCAAAAAATTCGATATTTATTTCTGAAACAATCGTGAATATGCGATGAATGTCCACGTCCGACAGGAGATCTATGCTTCGTTCCATAATGTCGGACAGGCGACGTAAACATTGCCGGCAAAGATAGAAGGATAAATAGCTATTGAACTAATGGCAGATGTCTCTTTCCACGCTTATCTTGACGTTGGGCGATCTGAAGCGTTCTACACCATTCCAACTTCAATACAAGCGTGGAATGAAACCTCTGCATTGGTTAAATTGCAATTATACTTCTCTTCTCCTCTGCAGGCAATGTTTACGTCGCCTGTCAGACATTACGGAACGAAGTATCGTGAATCTGACCTGGCAGGCGGGACATCCTGTTTCAGTTCTGACAAAGACAGGATCCGTCCCCAGATGAGCACCAAGCCCTTCCTCTATCAGCATCGGAAACCCGCACCACAAAACTTCATCTCAGCCGATTTTCAATTATGACGGATGGATGAAATGAGGGGGTGACGGAGAGTATTGGTGGAATGAAATACACCAAGAAACCTCTCAATGCAAATTCCATCACGACCTGCTCGGGTATCGAACCGGGCCGATAGGTTAGAAAACCAGAGCGTTAGCGGCACACGTACATACATGAAATTTAAATATCACCTCTCCCCAGTATTTAATATTGACCTATTGATACTGCAGACACACGTAACAAATGTATAACAACAGAGAATTTGTAGTCTTAAAAATTGAAGAGTGTAAACAACAAAGGTTGTATGTAAGCGCAGAGAATGAAATTTTTCATAAGACACAATTTTCTACATCCAAATTATACTACTGGTGACAGTTGTGATCGCATACATTAACTAGGACCTACTTCCGCTCGAATTGTAGGTTGTAGGTCTTCACACGTACCTGTTGTAACAACCACTTTAAAAAATAACAAAAATGGCTCTTACAACTTTTGTTGTTTACACTCTTAATTAGCCATTAAATAAAAAAAAATGTAATACAATTACAACTGAAAGCATACATGTCCACAAATTTACTTCTAGTAAAATGCAGAAAGGGGAAATTATGAAAGCTGATTGGGATAAGCAATGTAGTAGCCTATGAGAAGAATCCCCCAAATTGCATCCTGGTTCCAAATTTGAAAATATGATACGAATATCTAATATAGATATAAATAATTTCACGAGAGTTTGTAAACCTCCGTCTTTTAGCAAAATAGTCTCCTACCGTCCTGACCATACCCCTGAATAAAAATGAGTTGAAAAATGGGCCGAGTCTCGGTAGCAGTCGTCCTCTATGTACGCAACAAGTTTCGCAACACTGTCCACAAGTAGCATACATATAGGCGCTCTTGTTTACTGCACATGCGCAACGCGTTGTATCTGGAACTCACAAGGATAGGGCATGCTCTGTATATCACCGAATGAAATAAGATTGTGTGAGATGAAAGTACAAGACGTACTGTTTAAAGTCATACCTGATATAGTGACCAATGATCCCTCGTTTTCAAAATATTGGCTATTGTTTGTGACATACTTCCGTTAGGTGCTCAATAGGGAAGTATTAGACTGTGTAACAGCGTACCCCATATGGTTGGATGCTGAGTTGTTATCCAGGCAACCTGAGTTCGAATCTTGACTGGTCCTAAATTTTTTTCTTTTAATAATGATTAATATTGTGATCACAGTTATCTATTTACATACTCATATCATATTTCTCAATGTATTGAATGCTTAATCATGTTTTAAACAAATTACTAATTAACTAACATTGTATTGTAAAGGATAAACAATGAAATACTGCTCACGTAGGAAGGTAAGATGTGTCACTGGTGTCTGTTCTATTTGTGTAGCAACTATTCCATTTCATTTTGTACCCGATTCATTATGATGTCATAAAAACACACAAAGCATACACATTTCCTGCACCATGCACAGCAAATGAAAGAAGGTTGTCCACAGTCACACACATTTTTCCGCACTTCTGCTGCGAAACAGATATCCTTCACATTCACAAACACTTCTCGTTCGTTTATCAATTTTGTTGCATACCACGCATATTTCAACATGGCTTTGAATATAGGAGCTGACAACTGAAAGTGAATAATAATAATAATAATAATAATAATAATAATAATAATAATAATAATAATAATAATAATAATTATGATGATGATAATAATAATAATAATATCAAGCTTTAAAAAATGAGAAGGCATTAGGATTCGAACTCGGGTTGCCTGGATGACAACTCAGCACCCAACCACATGAGCTACTGCGTTACATAGTTTCATGCTTCCCTATTGAGCACCTAACGGAAGTATGTCATAAACAACAGCCAATATTTCCAAAACGAGGGGTCATTGGCCACCCATACCAGGTATGACTTTAAACAGTGTGTCTTGTACTTTCATGTCACAAAATCTGATTTAATTCGGTGATATACAGAGCGTGTCCTTTCCTTGTCAGTAAAATTAGGTGGCCCAAATTTTGTTTCTGGGTCTGTACAAGTCATGACGCGAGACCTGAACTATCAGAAGGAGAATTTCTTTCATGATGGTTAATATTATGTGAATCTACGGACATGGAAGTTCATCTCAGACTAAAACCTATCTTCCCCTTCCATACCCATTGGCGATACAGCCACGACACATGATGAGGTTACAGGACAGGTCTTGCCTCCACTACTGCAATTTGTAATGACTCCCCCGCCACCGCCGCCACCAGTTTAACACCATTTGGGAGGTAATTATGATCATCTTTGAGGCAATATCATAACGTTCCTCTTTTAGTTTATTTTTTCAAGCAAATGTAATTCATAGGTAACAGACGTACTGGTCACATGCTGGGCATGGCGAGGACTCCACTCAGACACAAAAGCCAAAATCAGACTCTACAGGAGAGGGAGAAATCTCAATTTCCCTAACGAGAATCGAACCCGTATTTCTAGCAGGAAAAGCAACCAACTGAATAGCGCAGAACTAACAGCTGCATTAAATGACATGCAGGGTACTGGAGTACATGTATTGCAATTGACATTGCTTACGTAAATGTGTTACATAAAATGTTGGTTGTTTCGGGAATCTATTAGCGCCCACGTGCCACTATCACGAAAGCAAGAATACTCACTCAAGAGCCGGAGGAAACAAAGGCCAAGGTTCGCAAGAATCGATGCTTCAATATATAACAAGTCGAATTATGGTGCATGCACAACTTTAAAAAAAAAAAGTCCAGATTTTCAAGACGCACAATATTTATTCCATATTTTATTTCTTATAAAATCAGCGTCTGGCTCTGATTACAAATATGTGCCATTAAGTTTTTTATTACTTATTTATTTTCTTCTGCTATGCACGACTTTAAAGGTTAGGATTTCTTACTAGATATTTTACTTATTTACAAATCATGAAATCCTTTTACAAATATGTATTTTTAGTAGGCTATTTTAAGACGCTTTATCAACAGCTTAGCTTATTTAGCGTCTGAATGAGATGACGGTGATAATGCCGGTGAAATGAGTCCGGGGTCCAGCACCGAAAGTTACCCAGCATTTGCTCATATTGGGTTGAGAGAAAACCCCGGAAAAAACCTCAACCAAGTAACTTGCCCCGACCGGGAATCGAACCGTACCGGGCAAAGTAACCTACATAATGACGGTCTATTCTCTTTTCCAAAAAAAAGTTATACTCACAAAACACTTTTTTTCCCTGAGAGAACCACGACAGTTACAGAAAAACAACATGACTTTTTTCTTCAGTTATTTATGCTCTACCACCAGTATTTAATATTACTATTTTTTTTTTTTTTTGCAGTTTATATCGTTTACACCCCGTATAGGCTACACAACTGATTCAATAAACTAACAAGGAGAGGACACGCTCTGTATATCACCGAATGGATTAAGATTGTGTGAGATGAAAGTACAAGACGTACTGTTTAGTCATACCTAATATGGGTGGCCACCCCTCGTTTTGAAAATATTTGCTATTGTTTGTGACATACTTCCGTTAGGTGCTCAATAGGGAAGCATTAGACTGTGTAACAGCGTATGGTTGGATGCTGAGTTGTTATCCAGGCAACCTGACTTCGAATTTTAACTGGTCCTATATTTTTTTATTTTAATAATGATTAATATTGTGATCACAGTTATCTATTTACATACCTATATCATATTTCTCAATGTATTGAATGCTTCATCATGTTTTAAACAAATTACTAATTAGCTAACATTGTATTGTAAAGGATAAACAATGAAATACTGCTCACGTAGGAAGGTAAGATGTGTCACTGGTGTCTGTTCTATTTGTGTAGTAGCTATTCCATTTCATTTTGTACCCGATTCATTATGATGTCATAAAAACAGACAAAACATACATACTTCCTGCACCATGCACAGCAAATGGAAGAAGGTTGTCCACAGTCACACACATTTTTCCGCACTTCTGCTGCGAAACAGATATCCTTCACATTCACAAACACTTCTCATTCGTTTATCAATTTCGATGCATACCACGCATATTTCAACATGGCTTTCAATATAGGAACTGACAACTGAAAGTGAATAATAATAATAATAATAATAATAATAATAATAATAATAATAATAATAATATCAAGCTTTAAAAAATGAGAAAGGATTCGAACTGGGGTTGCCTGGATGACAACTCAGCATCCAACCATATGGGCTACGCTGTTACACAGTCTAATGCTTTCCTATTAGGCACCTAACGGAAGTATGTCAAACAAAAGCAATATTTCCAAAACGAGGGGTCATTGGCCACCCATACCAGGTACGACTTTAAACAGTACGTCTTGTACTTTCATGTCACAAAATCTGATTTAATTCGGTGATATACAGAGTGTGTCCTCTCCTTGTAAGTCTAATAACAGCGCAAAGATTTTCACCAATATTCATTTTTTATTTATTTTTAAATTGGCGATGACAGAAATACTTATTTTTCTTTTAAATGTAAGCATGTATTTTGTATGCTGCAACAACATGTTTTAACAATTTTAAGCAAATCTAAATTGTAAAATTCTGTACCTATGTACATTTCCACTTGAGGGAATTTTATGACCATATATTTTAAACACATGGAATTTTAAGTACATAATATTATGCTAGCCCAAGTGCTTCGGACATCGGTAGCCGCAGCAACTCCGAGGCTAAACTAACTTACTTAACCGAAGCACGGGTTCAACAGCCGCAATTCCTACGAAACCCGAAGATTCATCACCGACCTAATATACAGAAAATCCTACACCGGACTGCAACCTGAGTCAGATCAATACGGCAGGCCTGCTCTCCCTCCAATCCATCTTAATAAAACCTTGCCATCTGCGTCCATCTCCCCACAGACGCTTTACGTTCCGTCGGGTCTTCTACAAAAATCCTCTACGCGTCTATACAACTCTGGTGTCTCCCATGTGTACTCCACGCCATATAGAGAAGGCCATGTTACGCCTTTGCATTGCAAACTGTGCTATACTGTGTACACTGTTCTACAGTATGTAGTGCAGTAACTGTCGAGTAATCATTAGCCACAGACTGTCATAATATTATCATTATTAGTGCTTTTCTTTTCTGGCGGAAAGCGTTCCGGCACCTTTCTGTTATATTTTAATCACGGAATCGAGATATATTCGAATTTCGCACCGCCAACTTCACTGTCTCTCCACTGAGATCATCCCTGCTAGTTAACATCATGAGCAGGCTTCGAGACTTCGGACCCGATAAAGCAGTTCAGTGGGATCCGCATAACGGCGTACTGAGTATAGTGGTAAAGCGTACAGTGGGTGGGAGTACTTTAGAATAAATCCAACAAATATGCAAAGAAAAACGCTCTGGATTTGAAGGTTCTGACGAATAATTTGATTTTCATACAAACCCATTTTCAAACTGTGACAAACTATTACACGGTTAGAAAAGTCAGAGCAAGAGATGCCGGAAGCCCTCAAATTAATTTAGAAAATGACGCAGAGAATTAATTAGACACCAAGTACATCGGTTACTGAACGTGTAAAGCAGAAGTGGAAATCAATTTTATGTAAAAATAACGGATATGGAACAGCAAATTAGTGGGCATAGAGTCACCCGAGAATAAAGGACCGTCTCTTGGAGACTGCAATGATGTTAGGTTTTTCCGTTTTGCTCCTATCACGTCATGCGACGTAGAGCGCAGCTTTCCACAGTACAAACTTTGGCAGATAACCGAAAAAGATTTACGTTTGAAACACTGAGAATGTATCTTGCAGTACATTGCAATTCAGTACTGTAACTGCACTTCCTAAAGACGGCCAACAGGATAAATGAAAAAATTACAATTGCTACATGCTTATTTCCACCATTAACACTGTGTATAATTAAACACAAATGCTTGTAAAAGACAGGAGAATAAATGCTTTTCACATTCTTTTGACATTATGATTGTATAATGTGTATTTACTTTCAGAATGTACATATGCATGTGTGTTTCCCCATACTACCGTACTCTACTCTAAATAGCAACGTTGTTACCTCCACATATCTCTACCTACCTGCAGCGAGTCAACAACCTATAGTGCATGCACAGTAAACTTATTGTATCGGGTCCAAAGTCTCGAAGCCTGATCATGAGTAACCAACCTGCTTCTTATTAGAATTGTTGTGCCTCCTTCGATCAACTTCATCCCTGGTATGTTAAATCTTGGTTACTAAAAAGCAGCCATGCTGCAACAGACGTCACAACGAAAGAGTGTAACAGGATAGGAGAAAATACTGAAGAAAGGGCTATGCTGCGAAAAATTTTCTAATACTTTGGGTATGGGTATATAGTTTAAATCCCTTTGTTCCAAAACAATTTATTGCCCAAATTGAATGAGAGAACATAGATTTAATTTGTATTTCTCGTGAAAGGTGCATTAAGATGTAAAATTACTGAGGATTAATTATGTTAACATGATTTTTTACTTCGCGGCCTTGAATTTCCGCTGCATTGGGCAGTAATTATCTCCTCGTCCGCTCCAATAAAGTTTACACCAAGTTCCACCACCTTTTTCTCTATAATTTAAAAAACGGTGATTACTTCTGTAGTCAATTTTACACGAATGCTAATAAAATAAATTCAAGGGTGTTATTACGAGAAAAACTTATTCACTGTTCATAAAATTTAAGAACGAGCAATGTTCCTTGTACTCAGAACTGGTTCCTTCATCTATATTTTATCTTCCAGCAAGTAGTTTTATATTACGGTGGCTCTGGTGAAGTTTCTTTTACATATTAGGGCCTACTTCGGTTATTAGGTCCCGGTCTAATTTGGAACACCAGTTTTTTTACTTTCTCATTATACGAAGCAAAAAATGTAAGGTGGCTACTAAAAATCAAATTCGAGATTGTCGCGGAAACGGACTTTTTGGCATGGTTATTGGACGGATTTCTCTCATTCAATATTTACGAATCAATTTATCGGGCGATGATGCACGTGAGCCCCAAGCAGTGACCGCGTGGTCTAAGGAGTGATGTTTTTGAACTGACAGTACGGAATAAGCGCAGGTTCGATTTTTAATACGAAAATAAAATTTTTCAGAAAAAATCGGCTATTATAATGGAACCGATATCCACCCAACATTATAATAAAATTTGAGAACTACTGTACAATAAGTAGCATAATTCTGTCTAACAAATCAGCATCAACGGCTGGAGTTACCAACGTGCTAGCCCCAAGTTACTCCGTAATTGTCAGATGTTCATCTACATCTGTTGAGGTAACCAAGGAACATGGCCGGCAGGCCTCGACTTTATTAGGGCTGTTGCGTCACGGAGAGAGGGGAGCAAGATGCTGCACATGCAATTACAGTAGAACCTCTATTATCCGTGGCAATGAAGAGGGTGGACTGAACGGTTAAGCGAAAAAATCGGATAATCCGTAATTTAAAATTTTTTCGTAAATTAAGTGAATAATAATTGCATTTCTTAATTTCCTCCGTGTTCTTGTGTTTAACACGCTAGATAGTGAATCAAAAGTTCATCATTCAAGTCTGGTTATCAACGACGGGTTTTTAAGGGGCAAGGAAATTCCTTGTAATGGCTATCAGCGGAAACATAAGAATAATACAGGTCTCGTGTTGTAGATTTACATACTTTATACAATTTATTGTTGATTTTTATTAAATCGCGCACAGTTGTAACACCAATCTCGTACTCTGATGCGAGATGAGCCACAGTTTCTCTTTCTCCGAACCACTCAATTATTTCCGTTTTTTCGGTACTTAGCACAACACGTTTTCTTTTGATACTCATGGAATATATTTTATATAGAAATTCTACAGTACGGCAACTCTAACAGCAGATCGTACTGTGTAAGTGTCAAGTTTTGTAATAACATACTCTAGAAAAAATACGTACTGGTACTAATATAACGTATAGTAGTACTTCATACATATGAAGAAGACAGACTACATATGTGTCTATGGCAAAAAAAAAAAAAAAGAAGAAGAGAAAGATAGTCGGATAATCCAGCAATCGGTTAATAGGGTGACGGATAATCGGGGTTCTACTGTAATAGTTTTTGGCAATTTTTTTTTTTTTTTGAAATCAGAATCACACAATGGCGATTCACTTAAAAGAGAACCAACAGACCTATTTTTCTTTACTTTATTCCACGGGTTTCCAACCAGGCCGTCCATTTTAGGCGGTCCGGGATGATTTGAAAGAAAAAGGAATATTATTGAAAATATTTTCGTCATTCTACGCTCAATTTTATATTGCATCTTCAAACCTACAGCTGAAAATTGCAGACCTTCAAACTGACTCAACATCACAAGTCACGAAAAAATGCATTTGGCAACACTTACTGGTGTGAACATTGTTTAGTTTCCTCATCAGAGGCTGCCAATAGACAAAATAAAATAGGAAACAAAGAAACAATGAGAGTTAACGAAGTAAGAAGTGATAAACAAGCAAACAAACAAAGAGCGCTAACAAGAAAAATAATGGCACATCAGTTTTCTTTAAAGTCCAGCGAGTAGAATGTATCTGTATTTATTATTTATGCATTTTGCCAAACCATACTCGTTTACTGTACCAGTTAATTATGATTTATGGAGAGTGCGGCCAGCAACAATGTTTTTCAATGAGCTCAGTGTGCCACTCTTAGGAAAAGGTTGAAAACACCTGGCGTAGAATAAACTGATAAATAAGGCCGGATTTCAAGAGTCTAAAGCCACAAAGTATAGAGAATACTTTTATCCACTATGAACGCTGCGAGCTTTCATTTGCAACTTCTAATCAGGCTCTTAGTCGCCTACCAAACAACATGCAATTAACACGAGCTATTAAAAATAAAAGCAGACGGACATGAATTCACACAATTAGTAGAGAGGGAGAATGCTGTCTGCTTTCGTGTGTGTATGCGCACACACATTCTAGCGGGTCAACTGCGCTGGCGGACCAGAAATAAACACTTTCGATCGAGTCATTTTTGTAAGCAATCGATTCGGGCTGCCTTACTTTACCGAAATAAACGCTTCCGCACGAAATGTTATCTTCCGAAAATCTCCCACTCCCTGCATGGCCTTATCGCTAGAACTTCTCTTATAAAAGGCTGTCAGCTCCAACAAAAGGAGCTACAAATGGCGAAAGGTTCTCAAACTGGGGTTTGTAATCCAACAAAAGGAGCTACAAATGGCGAAAGGTTCTCAAACTGCGGTTGGTAATCCAATAAAAGGAGCTACAAATGGCGAAAGGTTCTCAAACTGCGGTTTGTAATCCAACAAAAGGAGCTACAAATGGCGAAAGGTTCTCAAACTGCGGTTTGTAATCCAACAAAAGGAGCTACAAATGGAAAGGTTCTCAAACTGCGGTTTGTAATCCAACAAAAGGAGCTACAAATGGCGAAAGGTTCTCAAACTGCGGTTTGTAATCCAACAAAAGGAGCTACAAATGGCGAAAGGTTCTCAAACTGCGGTTTGTAATCCAACAAAAGGAGCTACAAATGGCGAAAGGTTCTCAAACTGCGGTTTGTAATCCAACAAAAGGAGCTACAAATGGTGAAAGGTTTTCAAACTTCGGTTTGTAATCCAAAATTTGGCAAGCTTCCCGTTAAAATAAGAATTGTTAGCCACTGACGTAGCTCAGTCAGCAGGGGAGTTTGCTGATGCAGAGCTGCGCTCGGGAATGGGTTCGATTCCCGCTTCAGCTGATTACCTGGTTGGGTTTTTTCCGCAACAGTAAAACAATTGTGTGGTAATCCTCGGCCTCATCTCAACGAATATCTAGCTATCAGCAATTCCACTGAGGCTAAATAACCCAGTAGTTGATAGAGCGTCGTTAAATAAGCGAGTAAAAAAACATCTTTCGGATCATACAGCAGTGTTTCATACAATGGTTGGTTGATATCTTTAAATACTAGTACTGATTACTGGAACTGTTTTCAGGACCGTTCAAGTGAAACCACGACTCCTTGGAAAAAAAAGTTGCAGATTTATTAATACTTTATTACAAAATTAAAGAAATCGCAAAAAAATAAGTATTTTTAAGAACTAGATCTCTTGGCTGTAAAATCTTCCTTCTATAACTCGATATATGTTACGTTTCAGTAATGTCACACACTTCGTCGGATAGCCTATATTGAAATACCTATTCCTCGCGTTAATTTCGAAAGTGATTCCTCGGCGGCTATATTTTCATTAATTTCGTCTATTTTACTGGCAATATTGTTCATCTTCATGTGTGTTTTTTCCCCCACAAATGGAGCCTCTTGTTTCAAATGTTTCAGCAGTTCAATTCCACGTCTTGAGCGGGGCCTAAATGCAGGATATCTTAGGATAAATTCACTTCGAATATACGGCTAGTTAAGGCCCCTGCCACTGGACAAAAACAAATCTACATTTGTTGGTAGCGAATTCAGACAGCTACATGTTTGCGTACAGTGCTTAACGATGTAGCAATACTGCTTTCAAATGCCAAATTCGAAGTAATGTTAATCAATGTGTACCCGCTCTCACTTCCGGCCTCCATTTTCCTACTTAAACACAGGTTGCTAACGAAAAATATCCAGTTAAGTTATTGCAAATACCGAGGCCGGAAATTAGGTATTCTCAACGGTCAATACTCATATGAATCTTTTATAGGTAGATATGAGATTATTTTACCTCTACTTCGGTGCTTATTTTATACTGATTTCAGTGAGTATTTCGTAAAATATCAGTTAAGATACAGTGTACAAAATATAAAATAAGACATGTGGAAATGCAGTTACTAATTTTAACCGTTACAGATTTCCTGATACTTTCAACATTATGAACATTAAATTAGGCCACATAATATTTTTTTTTTCTTGAAAAGTACCTAGGTCTATTTCCAAACAAAGGGTGGGAATATTTTAACGTTCAAACATGACAAATGAACTCGATCGCAAAAATATTGTGACTTTTTATTCTACCTTTACCACCACACCCCGACAACAATATGACTTCTATTCTTAATAATTCACCCTACAACAACGGGTATTCCATTCAACACAGCAATATAATAGTCGTTATTGCACTCCACACGAAGACAATGGCAATATAAGACGTGTATTATTGAGAAGAACAATAATGTACTCCTAATTTCAATTAATGTTTACAAAGTACTGTGTGCAAAACAAAACTGTCAGTTCTCAGTTCACTTGCCTTGGCTAGTTATTCTAGCTCACTGTCAAGTTCACTGCACATCGAACTCAAGTCTTCCGAACTACGTCGTACTCGCCTGGACACTGCCACAGTTATGGACTCAATCAAGTTCACTGCACGTCGAACCCGTCTTCCACTGTCCGTCGAACTCAAGTCTTCCAGGTGCGGTTCCACTGCAGGTCGAACTCCGGTCTTCCAGATGCTCTCGAAGGCTGGCTTCCTTGCTCGCCCGAAGACTCAAGACTGATCGTTCTCTTGTCTGTTTTCAGAATTTTCGAGAGAGATCCGCGTCTCGATGCTTCCCTTGCTCTCCCCGCTTCGCGCCGGCACCGAAGTTCTCTTCCCCTTGCTCCTTACCGCGCTATAGCTCCTACCGAAGCTCGAGTTTCCGTTTCCCCGCGCCTTCCTTCTCGCTACATGCGCGCGCAACCTCCTGACGCGACCAGAACATTCCAGACGGGTGCCATAATATCTTTATATGTCGACAATCCACTGTCACCATCAATGTTTGACCTTTCGTCTGACTCAAAGATCTTGTATGTAGGCCTACATTATAACTTTACTATTCTCCACGACAAACTTCCTGCATGATCTTCAGCGGCTTCACAGCTCCCGCGAATCACAGGAGTGCAGCGTTGCCTAATAAAGGAATATCGCTATCAAATGGGGGCGTTGGCGGTCGGGCATTTAATTCTGAAATTCAGTAGCTTGTCAACATATAAAGAGAATGCATTTATAAGTACGTCCGAAAAAAAAAACATAATTTTAGGTCAAACCGTTCCCTCAGTACAATTATTACAAGAATATATGGGTTATAGGGCAATGTTCGATCTTGACGCAAACCGGAAGAATAGCGTTATTGTTCAGAACACCTGCATCACTCAAGACACGTAGATACAAGAAAACAAAACAAAAACACACGGTCATTCTTCGTCTGCACAAAAAGCAGGTCATTTCTCGTTCATGTGAAAGGACATTTCTGTTACACCTTATCGTTCAGTAAAGGTTGTTTTTGCGCAGACCTTGATATTTAGAGTATACAAGTTTTTTTTTAATTCCAGCGTTCTTCCTCTTTTAACAGACAAAAAGCTTGAGTCTTGAGTCCTTCGACGAAACGAAAACGGTCGTTTGACTCGCAGTAACTCGGAAACCAGTAAATATTTCGAGTAGTAATAACTTTTAAAAGTAATTTCCATTCTTTTCCAACATTTCTCTCACTCTAACCCCCAATCTATCTTTAAAACAAAAAAAGTTTGCCGCTTACCAACTTCTAAAAGTGTAAATGTCAATTTTGAACAGGTCGTTTCGAAATTACTATTTTTTTTTTGTTTTAAAAAACGATTTTTATTTCGAATTTTTTTCTATGCTTTCCTCAGACATTCATCTATCAATCACAAAAATTATAGCACGACTGATTGACTATCTTAGGAGCTAGAACGTGATAAATATTTAACGTAGCGAAAAACTGATTTCTCCGTCTGGTTCAGGTTAAAAAACAAAAACACACACACAACTATATTACAACACCGCAACGATCTCTGTTTGGTTCCCCTCATATGCAGGAGATTTGTCGCGGAGAATAGTATTATGCAAACTCTTCGGTCTCTGCAATAACGTTGTAAGATCATTGTTTACAGCTGGCGCAAAGTAGAAGACAACTAAATCTGTTTTTCATATTTCGTGATTAAAACACATTTTCAAGTACTAATTTCGTGACTATGAAGCTATTTCGTTGAAATCATTAGATTTCGCGACATTTCAGGGTTAAATGTCATTAATTTTCTAAGCTGCTTCGTGAGATTTGTGGTTTTTGCGAACACGATTAAGTTTTCAAACATTTTGCACGATTAAGTTTTCAAACATTTTGCATATTTCGTTAATATGCAAAAAATTACACCCCTACCTATAGGCACCTCTTAGCTCAGTGTGACACGTATAGACACCAGAACATACCAAAAAATAATTTCACTGTCAAGACTTTTTCACGTCAGTCGGCATTTTCTTAGATGACTGCTTTTTCTCTGAACAAACGCAATACGAAGCTTGTAAACATTAGTAATCAAGAAATAAAGCCGAAGGCTATTGCATTCAGAGTCTGGCTGGGCTGAAGAGAAGCCTGCTGGCCTTCGCTCTGCCAAACGGAGTGAATAATTATTAAATTATATCAAAATTAAACGATGATAGTGTATTGTGAACAAACAACGAATAGTTCAGATGATGAAGGTCGAAGACGTGGTCGGGCTTTTCAGCAGACTGGTGTGAATGGAAATGTTACGTAAAGTATGCGTATGAACCAGCTGCTGAAAGTGTAATGCTAATGAGAGGTAGAAACTGCAATAACATGCTTGCCGAACTGATCCAACACTATTGAAAAGAACTTTATATAAAGTCAAAGACGTCAAAAGAGATAACTTATTGCCGACATGGACGTAAATTAGTTTCAGTGCATTTAAGACTTTAGCGTAACGAAACTGTTTACAACTCACTCGCTCATCCATATATCCATTCACCTATTCATCAATCTCTAATCCCTTCATCCATACGTCCATCGATCCACAGACCTATTCATTTATACGTCGACCTATCCATCCATGTCAGGCCAGGATAGTCAATCAGCTGGTCGGTCGATGGGTCAGTTTGGTTAGTCAATTCACGCACTCCTCGAACTTTCACTCTCTTTATTTGGCTATCCAATGCGTTCAATTTAAAAAAAGAAGCGCATATTGATGAAGAGTACATAACTAAGCGTATATTTTGTTTGCACTTCGTTTCAGTTTTAAATGAGAGCATCCAGCACTTGTTTTTACGTTCACGATGCCATAGGTTTATTTGCGGAGTTTAGCGTACGATTTTACCGATTTAATACTTTATGGTACTTTCGAATGCCTGATTTTTACACGTAGTATTTTAATTTTAATTTTGTTCGTTTTTAAAAACATGTATTACGAGCCTAATAATATTAAGTATTAATACCGGATTTACCTGTAAACAATTCTGAGATTTCGACGAGGAAGTTTCTGGAATTGTGGCCAATTAATTAAATTCACCCAATGATAAAAAATACTGCACTCCAACTAAAACTTCTCTGCGAAAGTAAGTTCCAAGAATAAATCTGTAATGTAACATTCATTTCGCTCTTAAGAAATAATAATAAAAAAAATCAAATCTGGTTGTGACGATAATATTGATTGAGATTCTGGCTGATGTGTGCATCTATTATCAGACAGTACATCCCTTTTGACGATATGTGTCAGAGGAAGAACAATTGAAGGGCTAAGAATGAGATAGTCCAAGTAGTTTTTTGTGCCCGTTCATTTCTTATACGTACGGGGAAGCTACTAGTAAAACATTGTAAAAATTACTCAATGACATGAGTATACGCCGAAGAAGTTATGATACCGCACCTAATAGCATCTAAAACTTTAATACACTCTCCCGAAAAATGTTGTCTGCGTGAATTAGGAGTCATTCTCACCCCTTCAATTGTTTGCATACAGCCGAAGCCTGATTAGTGTAATATGTTACTAGTCAGCGATGTATGCAATGGGGGGAAGGAACTGACCACCATATCTCATTATCTCCTGGGCTTAGTTTCCTCATGAGTGATGCCTTGTTGGTGTCCCGTATGATATTTAAACTTTTCTTCGGACATTTTAACGGACAACAACAATAATAACATGGATAACATTTATTTCTTGTTAAGATGAAGATTACAAAACAGAAGAACAATACCCAATATCACCAACAAACATGGCTTATATCGTTCATCTAGGCCTCGAGCATCAAACCCGCTCCGTGATGACGACGTCTTGGATATACAGAAACAAGAAGCGGAAGTCCCATTCAAAACTCAACACCACATTCCTACGACATAATTACTAATCAAGCAACAATCAATTGTTGTGGACAAAAATGCGTTGAAACGGCAGGGACATCATTTCCAACATAACGCTGTAGATGTCTCTTTTAAGTTTAACCCTCTGTATATGAGATAATTCAAAAGTCAGGTCAATTTTTAAACTGATTCAACCCTGTTAAAAAATTGGATTCGTATAAACATTATGGAAGAATGAAGGTCATTTACGTAGATAGAGGTTAGAATAAAATTAAAATATGATTACTACGTTGAACTTCAATCATTCGTAGTTACACAGATTTTTGGAATGATAAATTACGAAGGCAACGCCTCTATTCGTTTAGAGCTTGAAATCTTTTCAGAGCATTGACAAATTTCGTACTGCATTTGTAACATCGAACAAGACCAACTCGAGTTTGGCAGTAAATTTGAGGGGGAGGGCACAAAAACCACACGATAATTTCGATTTGCTTCATATCCAAATAAATGTCAAATCAATTGAAATGACACACGATCCAGAAGAACTACTCTCACATTAATATTTTCTTGTTAAATATTGTTTTCTTAAGCACTTTCCTTTTAACAAAAAAATTAGCTATTTTAATAACCCCAAATTTAAACACAGCTGTTTCAATGATAAATTAACGCTGCAAACTTCCAGGGCAACCAAAAGGATCTATAAAATGCATTTAACACGAATCCACGCCTGGAAACACCTCTGTTAGGCGCTGTAATATAAGACAGGTATAAATCGCTGAAGTACCAGTACGACAGGAAAACCCTCTCGCAGATATGCGTATATGGAATTGCCTAACGTCCAGTAAAACGTTACCTGGATATCGGTGATTACTCTTGCAAATTTGCAAGATTCTTCGATGACATCCAGTGCATACATACTTTCTCGGACACCGAACCTATGAAGTTAACTACGTCGTGTGTCATACAAATCGTGTTGTTCACATCAGCTCTATACAAGGACGTGTATAGTGCACTGTTATGCTTGAATCACGACACTACTGGCCTGTATAATCAGGTGACTACAACAAATAGAGTAGGCTATAACAATCATTTACGAAAGTGATTTGTCTCATTCTCTTCTTTGCAAAAAATGGTAATATTCTGTATTTTAAATGAAAATGAACTATGTAATTTAAGTGTCACTAATTTTGTTGCAATATACAACTGTGTACATCCATAAATTGCAGATATAAACCTGTTTTGTACTCAAATAATGTTTGTAATAAGGAAATATTCTTCCGACGTCACACGATGTTATTAGTGCTATTTTGAAATAGTTTACATTAATTATTATGTTCTGTATTATCTTGTGCATGTTCACTATTTAATTCATATTGCACTTTACAGAGTTTCGAATATGCAGATTTTGTTAAAAATACTCTTCAGTTTTAGTTAACCCTTTTATTGTTATCAACAGCGGATCGTAGAGCATTGGAGTTCTTTCATAACACGAGGTATATAAGTACTGTATACGCATGGCTGTTTGAGTCGGTAATTTTTTATCTAGACCAGCGCTTCTCAAACTTTTTTGAAGTGGGGACCACTTTTTTAAGTCAGAACAGTTCTGCGAACCACCTTTCTCTTGTTTCCTTGGAAAGCAAATTTATCATTTTTGTAGCATATTTTAATACCAGTATATTTATATTTTTAAATAGAATTAATTAATTAAAATTAATTTGATTCATATAATTTTATATTAGTAGAAAAAACATTTTCGTTTTTTAATAAATCAAGGCTATTAGAGAGTGGATAAAATCTTTAACTTATTAACTTACTTACAAATGGCTTTTAAGGAACCCGAAGGTTCATTGCCGCCCTCACATAAGTCCACCAGCGGTCCCTATCCTGTGCAAGATTAACCCAGTCTCTATCATCATACCCCACCTCCCTCAAATCCATTTTAATATCCTCCCATCTACGTCTCGGCCTCCCTAAAGGTCTTTTTCCCTCCGGTCTCCCAACTAACACTCTATATGCATTTCTGGATTCGCCCATACGTGCTACATGCCCTGCCCATCTCAAACATCTGGATTTAATGTTCCTAATTATGTCAGGTGAAGAATACAATGCGTGCAGAGACGAATCCCTACAACTTATTAACTAAACAAACTAAATAAATGTCGATGCTCACATTAATGAAATGAATAAGCCTGCCGATTCTAGCACAGTTGTTTTATGTTTGGATGTATGCTGGTAAGCTTAAATCTGAGATCGTCACATACATCGAATCGATTTCGATACTTTGTTTTTATTAGAGTTAGTGATGAAAACCCTTTCTCACACAGATACGTAAAAGCAAACTGAATTATAATCTGTAAAGCATCATTGTACAGTTCACTATATTCTCTTTTCACTTGTGATGAGGTCCAGAAATTAACCACACCTTCCGCTTCGAATTTCATTTTAAGTCCGGTGTCATTCGAGAGTTCAATTAACTGTTCTCTTCACTCAATGAAAGTTTGTTATTTTCAATATCGCAATGAAATGAATCATGAACACATGAAAATTCGTCATATTTACTTCGAAAATAAGTTTAAAATTGTGACCTCGTAGTTTCGAGATGCGAACATATGTCATTGCATAGTTCTTTTCCAATAACGAAATCATTTTCGACCAAAAAAGACTTTAGAGTTGCACACTAATTGCACAGTGGATTAAAGGAAAGGATTTTATTTTCTCATGCGAACTGAAAACAGTCAAAGAATTACCTTGTAGAGAGAGATTTAGTTCGTTTAATTTTGAGAATATAACAAAGATATGCCAATGTACTTAGTCACAAGTCATTAGCTAATGTACAGGGAAAAGATGCGAGAAACACCACGTTCATAGTGCTTTAAATCCCTCTTTTGTTGCTGAGAGTATAGTGGGAAGTCGATAGACAGGTAAGGTAATAACTTTCGTAAAATGTAAGTACTGGAAGAAAAAGTGAAAGGTGATTGCCATGTGTCATTTGCAAACTCTGAGATTTTTAGCTATAGTTTGATACGCAATTCGTTTGAATTTCATTTTTTCTTCTGTCCTTTTTGAAGGACCACAAGGGCAGATCTCGAGGACCACAGGTGGTCCGCGGACCATAGTTTGAGAAACCTGATCTAGACTATACTGCCCGATGAAGTGTTTACAATGTGGATTCCCAAGTTTATGGAACGGAATATTCACATACATCAGCATCAGACACAAGTCGTAATAAAAAGTGGACTGATCCGAAATTGAATCAATAAACAATTTCAGATATTCGATGTATCTTTTAGAGTCACAATATGTTTGTAAATCACGATGCTTTTTAACGTTTATGTCTAAATTACACACTTTATACCATTATACATTTTGGTCCTTGGTTGAAAAATAGTCTGCTCACAACTCTTTTACAAGTACAGGCAAAGTTACAGATTTTATTGATGGCATTTTAATACATCTTCACAGTACCTTCACTAGATTATAATTGAACCTCTGACGAAAGGTTTACCTTTTTTTTAACAAAAAAAAACGGTCATGCTATGCCGAAACAACCTTTTAGAATGTAGTAAACAATACAAAACCCGCACCCAAAACTTCGAATGAACAGAGCTCCCTTCACGTGACATCTTTCATTCTGCACACGAAAGTACATCAGTAAAGTAAACAGCTAACGTCATCTTATAGTCAGTGTTTCTTAAACTTGTAGCCTCCTCTAGGCAATGTTTTGATGTCTCATTGAAACACCATGTATATCTATAGGCCTACAGGAGTTACGAGAAAATATGTTAACAGGAGAAAGACGAAACCAAGCTAATTCCAAAATTCTTACATTATTTTCTGTGTTACTTATACTGTTTATCCAGCAAGCATAATGTCGAGCTAGCATTTCTTGAACGAATAACACATATGGACGCCTGTAAAATAGGGCTGACCTCAGATGTAGTGCACTGTGCCTTTTGTAGACCTTTAACGAATCATCGTTCTAGGTTTGCTTACGTGAAAGTCAATACGCAACACAGATTATTTAGCTTAAATAATAGACTTAGCAATGCCCTTCAAAACGAAACGATACCGAACTCCTTGACCTCTAATACTGAAATACAGTGGATTCCGCTTAATAGGACCACGTTGGGACAATGCGTTTTGGTCCAATAATGCGACTGGTCCTCTTAACCGGAATTAGATACATAATATATTTACGTGTACTGTATTTGTCCCTCTAAGCTTGGGCCTATTACGCAGCTTTATAGGAACAGAAGCATGGTCTCAACGTAGTCCTATTAAGCGGAATCCACTGTATTTGCACTTATTTCTTTAATTCTTCACTAAAACGTCAATAATGCGGTAATTAATTATTTTTAAGTGTTAGTTCACAATTTTGACATATCTGGAAACCGGGGAAAAATAGTTCGCGATTTATGTGTGGAAAATATTACTTTTCATGCTCTTAAAATAGGACACACAAGTTATAACTTCTAAAAAAAATGTTCGGAGTTAAAAAGTATATTTAAAACTTTTGAAGTCAGAAAAAAGCCGACACTAATCTAAAAATATTCAGTATTACACTAATAGAAACTTTTGAATAATACAATAATAAAATTGGGACGATGTACTGATTGAAGAAAAAGTTGAATGGAAAAAATACTGCGTGGAAAGAATCCATACCATTGTACTTACATTCACAAATTCGTGTATGAAATCTAGAACACTATAAAATACTGAAAATGGGAAGTAAGAAAAGACGGCTTCAAGTTAAAAGACAATTTCATCCATAATGTCTGGCATAAAATGAGATAATCAACCTTGGTGGAGTGTTTAAGAGAAAATTAAGGAGACAATTCGCTATAATATATTGATGCAGCAGAATGTAATTTCACAGACAGATTGTGTTTTACAAGCAACAACTTGTTGCTCATAATGGCACTTCGGCTGTTACGCTATGAAAATATGCATCTCTAAAAGACTGTAGAAACAATCTATTTCCGTGACGTAGCGAGAGAACATTGCCTTTAGAACCTCAACCAACACCGAATCAATGACGTCAACATTTGCATAACGTGAAACGCTTTACTGCTAATCATAGTAGTAGTAATAATAATAATAATAATAATAATAATAATAATAATAATAATAATAATAATAATAATAATAATAATAATAATAATAATAATAATAATAATGTATTTCAAACAGCTCAGGATGAAACCTGGCTTTTATAAAAAAAAATGCATTTTCTTTGTGCTTTTATGTGAAATGCTAAAAGTGAAGACTTAGCAGTAAATATGACACGGACCAAAAAATTACTTTTGTGCGAGATCGTGCGTATTTGCTTGTTTTCCGCACAGAACCAATACGCGGTAAGTGTGAAATACCACATTCAGTATTCCCAACGTAACACACATAACAATTTCCCTCTTCTTACCGCTTAAGCGCGACATTCATTTTACTGCTTTAGGCTTTTAACATATTATTTTTAGAGACGTTTAACATAGTAATAATTATAAATTGGAAACTTACCACTGCAATTTCACCTAAATTGCAATGTTAATTATTGTTTTTAAATATTTGCAAAAATTAAGTAAAGTCTACTACTCCACGAAACTTATTGCATTCCTGATACAAGTAACATTAAGGAAGCCGTGAAAAAATCAACAAGATTCCAGATGCCGATGTTATTACTGCAATATGTTAGATAAATCATATTGTTAAAATATTAAAATGAAAAATAAATCATTACATAACCTTACCGTTTGTTTTAAGTTCGCATTTATAGACTGGGGGGGAAAAAAAGACAGACGTATATCACGGACTGCTGGAGTATAGTAAACACAGAAAACATTTTATTGCAACAATGTTGAAGAAAGATATTTTGGTTTTCCGAAGTTGCCGTCATTAAACAGAAACCAACATGGAGATTTCATTGCAACTAATTAGAAATTCGTCTTTCAGGTATGTAATAAACGATCTTCGCACAAAATAATGTACGATACACAAGCGGTATGTTTGTTTTCATGTTCTCGGAAATTAAAAACGCTCAACTACGTTTCGCTTTTTCAATCTTTTCCTCGACCATGAAAACGTCAACATACCGCTCTTGTAACGTATATTACTATCGAAATGGTGTTATAAGATATACATTTAAAATTTAAACATCAGACCAATAACATTGGCAGACTACAAGGATCTCGAATAATTCTAGAAAACAGAAATTTGAGTGTTTGAAGAACAGTAAGCGGTGTATAATTTAAAAAAAGTGACAGCAGACTTCTAATTAAAACTGAAGATTCTGAATCATGCCCATAAAAAATTAATCAGATACGAATACATTACATATTATTATAACAATGAGGCATATATATATATATAACAATTAAAATTTATATCAGATTAAAGTATTTGGATTTAAAATAAAGGTGATAATTCAAAATGTTCAAGGAATCTTTGATGATGCCTATAATAATTTTTTCCACAGTTTGGTGTTGAATACCAAACTTTTCACCGACACTATCACTACATGGTCTCATATTAAAATCGTCTATATTCTAAGATTGAAGGACAGTTGGAAGAAGAGCAGTTTGGCTTCAGAAATGGAAAAGGTACAAGGAATGCAACTGGACTACTACGAACAATCGGCGAAAGATACCTAGAGAAGAATAAAGAAGTGTATATAGTATTTGTGCACCTAGAAAAGACGTTTGACGGAGTGGATTGGAACAAACTGATGGACATCCTGAAGAAAATAAGTGTGGATTGGAAAGAAAGGAAGCTGTTCAGTAACCTATGTATAAAACGAGTCAAAATCAGGATAGGAGAAGAAATGTCGGAATAAAGTCAAATAGGGAGAAGAATACGACAAGAATGCCCTTTATCATCTACCCTGTTCAACATCTACTTGAAGGATTGAGTGAAGAACTGTTTTCAGAACATGGGAGGGGTAAAATTAGGAAGAAGAAGAATAAAGTCCGTAAGATTTGCTGATATGGCGTTGTTAACAGAAGAGGAGACGATACTAACGGATATGGTACAGGAGTTGAATGACATGTGAGCAGTATGGGATGAAGATAAATGCAAATAACACGAAGACGATGGTTATCTCAAGAAAAATAAAGGTAAACTTGCGAATTCTAAATGAGACAGTAGAGCAAGTGAAGAGCTTCAAATATCTGGGATGTAGGCTACTATAAGCAGTAACATGAGCTGCTGCCAGGAAGTCAAAAGGAGGATGGCAATGGCAAAAGAAACTTTCAATAGAAAAAGGAGCACCTTCTGTGGACCTCTGGAAAAAGAACTAAGGAAGAGACTAGTGAAGTGCTTTGTGTGAAGTGCGGCATTGTATGGGGCAGAAACGTGGACATTAAGACGAAATGAAGAGAAACGAATAGAAGCATTTGAAATGTGGATATGGAGAAGAATGGAGCGTGCGAAGTGGACAAACAGAATAAGAAATGAAGCTGTGTTAGAAAGAGTGGGTGAAGAAAGAGTGATGCTGAAACTGATCAGAAAAAGAAAAAGGAATTGGGTGGGTCACTGGCTGAAAAGAAACTGCTTACTGAAGGATACAATGGAAGGAATGGTGAACGGAGAAGAGTTCGGGGCAGAATAAGATATCAAATGATAGACGACATTAGATATATGGATCATATGTGGTGACATAGAGGAAGGCAGAAAATAGGAAAGGTGGAGAAAGCTGGATTTGCAATGAAAGACCTGCCCATGGGCAGAAATGTATGTATGTAACCTCGGTCGTGTAAAGGTAGCTTTAGATAGGATTTATATTGGGGACACTCATTCTCACAAAACTCTCTTCATAAGTGCTCAAAATGTCCACCACTCTGTTCTAAACAACGCTGTGATATCTTTCTTATGTCTGGCTTGCTCGCAGAATTTCAGCACTGTTAAGGGACCCACCGGCTGCTTTCATTCTTTTGCTCTGAGCCCTCTATCAGGTATATAGTTTTACGTGCCGTAAACCTACGACATGGGTTTCTCCGTTTTTCTTTCCTTGCTATGGATTTCATCGCCCTTGAAAAGACATCGTCCTCGAACGAGCTTGAACTTGCAAACTTCGGACTCAACGCTCAGCATATGAGCCGTTCAGAGCAAAAGTGGTGTAAGTCAAAATGAGTAATGAGGATTAAAGTAAACATTCTGTAAAATACAACGCAAAGTAGCAATTAATATTCAATTTATTTAAACTATCAGTAGTCAGTGGATAGCAAGAAGGACATATTAATTGCTACTTTGCGCTGTATTTTACAGGACGTTTACTTTAACCCTCATTACTCCTTTTTGACTTACACCACTTCTGCTCTGAACGACTCATATGTTAAGGCCACTGAGGACAATCCGATTATTCGTTAATAAACAACTCTCACTTCGAGCTTCACTATCCATGTGACGAAGCACTGAAGAGGACAATACAAATAATATAAAAGGGAGAGTTACTGTCACAAACTAGCGTTGTAAAAGTACTGTATACTGTACATATTCAGTGCTGTACGTCTGAGTTACATATATATCAATTGCTAACAACGAAGATCTTATATACACCATCACGAATTGAATCTTTCTTCCGAGAATTCTAACTGATATTCCAACAAATTATCGGAATTGTTTATAAACGTGACCTTGATGGGAGGTCGTTCATTAAGAAAACAGAAGATAACAAATGTGGCAGTATTTGCCCTTTGCACACATAGATCAGTTCACAGTTTATTTTTCAGCTTCAAGGACAACAAAATTATCTTTCCAATCCAAATATAGTTAACAGATTTTTCCCAGCAATTGTAGACAGGGAAGGGTAAAATGAAATAATCTTCACAAACGGGAGATTCTAAATAAAATAAAGATGAAAACTGGGTGCATCTTGTAAAGATACGGAAATAAAGTTCGGAGCTCCCTTAATGTATAGTGTATACGTTTCGCTTACAACACAATGCGCATGTGCAGTAAACAAAAGCCCCTGTAGACCTGTATATTGTGAATTTTATTAGTAACAACAATGTAATTTATTCGTCACAACAATAATTCCTTTCTACAATTCACCTTAAACGCTCTCGTCAACAATTGGATTTTCACTCAACACAATATTCGTTATAAAACTCCACCGACGACAATGACAATTTACTTGGACTAGTACGAACAACAATGAACTGTTAATCTTAACTAATATTTACAAAGCACTATTTACAAATCAGAACTATCAGTTCTCAGTTCATAGTTCTTCTATCTCAGTCACTCGAGTTCACAGTATCTCGAACCACAGACCTTCAGAGACAGTTCACTGTACTCGAACTCGGGTCCCTCCAACTGCGGTCCACTGCACTCGAACTCAGGTCCCTCCAACTGCGGTCCACTGCACTCGAACTCAGGCCTTCGGCTGCTGACGCAGTTGCGGACGCACACTCAAGGCGAACTCCGGTACACAAGACTGGCTTCCTTGCTCTGGCTTTCTCACTGACTGAATAACTGAAAACTGCTGTCGTTCCTTCGCGTCCGTAATTTATAACCACAGCGACGTAGCCTCGAAGGTTCCACGCGTCTCTAGAGATGGCACTCCAGAAAAAGCCAGAGCCCTCTCCTCTCTACCAGCACCAGATGCGCGCGCACTCTCGCTCCACTCTCTCGCCGCGTTGGCCCTTTCCCCTCTTCGCCGCGCGCCATCCCAAGTGCTCCGCGCGATCTTCTCTCTTGCGGGACGCTGGTCGTGAGTTCGAATCTCACGTCGCTGTCACAATATGCTACTTGTGGACAGTCGTGCGAAATTGTTGCCGACATACAGGTGGACTCCCATCAAGACTAGCTCCAAATTTTAATTCAGTGCCTGTACATATAGAGTAAAGGTTGGTAATATTGTAATACTAATAATATTATGACAGTACTTTTTGAGAAGTTTTTACAATTGAAAGGCGTTTTCACAAAACTCGTTATCTACATGTTTTTTTTCGAGGTTTTAGCGTATCCTTATGTTTTTGGGTCAGGAGAATCCAATGGTGCTATCAGAATTAAGCTAAAGTTGGTAAGTATATCAGTAAATTGATCTTGAAATAAAAGAGTTGTCTTGAAAAAAAAAAGAAGATTTTGTAGATAACGAGTTTTGTGAAAACGCCCCTCAATTTTACTGAGCGAGAGAAGGACCGGTTTTGTGTAGA
This sequence comes from Periplaneta americana, assembly GCF_040183065.1. NCBI lineage: Eukaryota > Metazoa > Arthropoda > Insecta > Blattodea > Blattidae > Periplaneta > Periplaneta americana. The sequence continues at coordinate 184,961,023 of NC_091118.1, forward strand.
AACTTGTCCACGAACATTCCCTTAATACGTTGACGCAAAAAACCGATCTTCCTCTCGCTCAGTAAAATTGCAAAAAATTCTCAAAAAGAACTCTCATAATATTATTAGTATCACAATATTACCAATCTACGAGTAAATACTAGTGATTCTGCAGAACAATCTGGAGGATTTTTCTCTATCGATGTGAAAGGCATTTCTCTGAACTGCTACCTACAACCTACCGTCTCCAAGCTATTGATTACCTTATTTCAGTCTTTCCTACCCGACACCATCATGAATAAATTGTTGGGTTTCCTTGTTATATCAAGGAAGGCGAATTCCCATCTGATTCAATATACTGTATGCTGACGTCACTTACCTCAATGTCAGCTGGGAAAAAAATCAGTAAACAGTACTTAAAAATTAAAGAAGACTTGGATTTAATCTCACTGAGACAAAAGGTTGGATTTGTGAAAGGCAAAGTTGACGTAGGAGCTGGTTTTCTCCATGAAATTCTGTCATACTTCTTTCTTAGCAATATGGTTTGACTTCTACGCCTATGGGATTTTTCATCTCGTCATACAACACGAGAGTTTAAGAAAACGCTACGAATGGACATTTTGAGAATCTGAACGTAAAAACATATGCGTAATGGAAAATGAAAATGTGACGAACTTTCATAAGCTGTGGTCTCCGATTCAAATCCTGGTTGTAGTTTTCCCGGCGTTTTCCCTCAACCGAGAGCAAATGCTGAGAAACTTTCAGAGCTGAACGCTGGACTCATTTCACTGGAATTATCAGCATCACCTTCATTTCACTCATATCACAGATAACCATCGCAGTAGATACTTTGCTATTCTTTCTTGCTTAATATAATATTTTTTAATATTAACACTAAGAAAATACTGGGTGAACAGATTGCAGAGATACCGCAACGTGGACACTCGGCTCTCGGTCCACCCGTTCGCAGACTTCGCTTACGCAGAGATTTTGCTATCGGTAATATTCCACACAGTATCAGTAGCTTATGTACAGACCGATTATTTAGTCCTGACAGCTCAGCGACGCGAAAGAGGGGAAGTAAATAGGAGTAGTGGGGAGAAATAAGGGCGAGCGGTCGGTAAAGGAATGCAATGCAACTTAATTGTACAGCACGATTATTTAGTCCTGACAGTCCCCGGCGATGTGCGCCTGAGTCAGGCGAGTCCATTTAGTTACGCCAAGGGGTGTTTGGGTTAGTCTCTCGCTTGCCGTCGGAGCAATCGGATGTCATGCGTGCTGTATAGCGGTATGTTTCCAGTACAATTAAGCTGTACTACATTCCTTTGTCGACCGCTTGCCCTTATCTCTATTCCGGAGCTCTCCCCACTACTCCTATTACTTCCCCTCTTTCGCGTCGCTGATCTGTCAGGACTAATCGGTCTGTACTAGAAACATACCGCTCTAGCGCACGCATGACATCCGGTCGCATCGAAGACAAGCGAGTGACTGACCCAAACACCCCTTGGCGTAACTAAATGGACTCGCCTAAACCAGGCGCACATCTCCGGCGACTGTCAGGACAAAATAATCGTATTGTAATTCGACGCACTATAAACTATAAAAAAAATAGTACTAAATATAAGCCGTTAAAATATAATTTACTCATTCAAATTAAAAAAGGAGATGCTGCAGTTTTCTTCTTATTCCAAAAAATTTGTAGGCCTAGCACCTATTTAAAAAAAGACACAACACTATATCTATATATTATAAATGTTACAAATCGAAGAATGTTTCGAATTTTTTTGCCCCACTTTAGTTCAAAGATTTTCCATAACATTTAGGTCTACTAAATTAGGTATCAACTATGTAATTATATGAATTCTTCATTACACTTTGGATAAAATGAGTTTCGCCATACCTGATAATCAGTCGAAGCTAAAAGGAACTAAGTCATTTTTCACAACTTTTCAGGAGAAGCAAAAAACATTCAACTAACACAAATATATATACTTTTATATTAATATGTTTATGTTATGGAAGACCGAAGAACATTTAAAAGTCTGACTTAGTTCCTTCTTCCACCGTTCGATGTGCATGACATACGTTGTTCAAATGGTTGCATAACCCAAAACTGCATATTTTGACTTAGTTCCTTTTAACTCCGACCGATTCGAACTGTTTACTTCAATATTTTGTTTTCTATACTATCAATAATATGCTAACAGGTACGTGCCTTCTTTCGAATTTGGTTACTTTCTTTTCTTAAAATTACCGATTTCTAAATTACGTCTTTTCCGTGTGTGTCAATGTCCGTGCCATTTGCAATGTCTGAGACTGAAACACTGTCTTCAACAAAATTTGATTTAAGACTGACAGGACACGTTTTACGCATGAGAAGACGCAGTCAGTGGTACGAATGTAAACTAACATCACAATGTATTATTTCGACTCTGAGGTATACACCTATAGGAAGTCAAGTCCAAACCAATATTTACTCATATATTCATATACAATAAGAATAGGATAAAGGTTGGTAATATTGTGATACTAATAATATTATGATAGTACTTTTTGAGAATTTTTTACAATTTTACTGAGCGAGAGAAGGACCGGTTTTGTGCAGAAACTTGTCCACGAACATTCCCCTAATACGTTGACGCAAAAAATCGATCTTCCTGTCGCTCAGTAAAATTGCAAAAAATTCTCAAAAAGAACTATCATAATATTATTAGTCTCACAATATTACCAACCTTTACCCTATACATGATAGAAAAAATATATAAAAGAACGTACAGTTAGATAAATATTTAAAATATTTAGTTACATGTGCATTAAAAGATTTATCATTTTCACAGTGAGCCACTGTATGTATAGATATTTTGTTAGTTGTACAGTATTCTTATTCAGGGCAATTACTCTTGTTTAATTCGTACATTCTTTCATTTTATTTTCAGGTTTCAATGATCTCAATACTTACTACGCTGGCGATTTGAGGGACAGCCTCAAACTACACATAGTAAGAACACCAAGTAACTACAGAGTCTAGCTGTTTGTATTTGCGTCAACATTCTGTCGAGTTTGTGCAGCCAGACGTTTAATAGACCAAGTCCGACCTTGAAATGTAAGGCGATACTGAGCAGCAATAAAAGGGTTGATTCGAAGGAGACAAACAGAACAAAAGGCATGTACTGTACTTGAATATGGTGGCACGAAGCAAACACAGTGAGGTGAGTAGATTCTGACGCCTTTAGAATCGCACAAAATAATACTTGTTAAAGTAGGTTTGTGAAATAATTATGATTTGACTCTCTGAATCAATTTAGTTATTGTTAGATGTGATGAAAATAAGTTATCATGTAACTTAGTCGTAATTCAGTTACACAAACTTACGATTTTTCATGACGTGTACCAAGATTTGGCTCCCGATAGATTTTGTGCAATATGAAGATTCGACCAATCACGTCATAAAAAAGTAATACGTATGGCCGTACGAAAAATTCTGTAATACTGTTTTTTCTATTTCTCAAAATAAACATCGATCTGTAAATAATCCCTAACTGCTTCAGGAACAATGCCTACCCCGACGACGAAGTTTTAGCCCCTCCAGAATGGTCGTCAGCCGGATCTTTTCCGGGCTGCAACCCTAGTCCTTCACAGCTTTTAGTCCAAATACTCACTAATAATAAGGATTTTCAAACTCAGGTATAACATGAGTACGGAGCAACGGCATCTCATGATAATCCGTTCAAAGTGAGTCGCTGAAAACAGATTTTACCTGGAAAACTGACAAAATATGTCTTTTCTACTCATAATTAAATTAGTATTAGTATTTATTTATTTAACCTGGTAGAGATAAGGCCATCAGGCCTTCTCTGCCCCTCTACCAGAGGATTGCAACTATAATATGAAGAATAAAATTACAATTAACATTAAATTTACAATTACAATAAAAATTAAAGTACGACAAGATTACCTGATTAATGAAAGCTAGGCAATTTATCATAGAAGTTAAGAACAAAGAATATTTTTGTATTTACTAAATTACAAATTAAACCTAAAATAACAAAATTCAATAGTGATGAAATTACCATATATTGAGATATTTTGTGATAGATTAAGAGAACTATTTACAAGAAACCATGTCTGAACGAGTCTCAATTACTGACCAAGTGCCTAGTATGTTTGCGTTTGAATTCAATTTTATTTCGACAGTCCCTGATGCTAGCAGGTAACGAATTCCAGAGTCTTGGCAGGGCTATTGTGAAAGAGGATGAGTATGAGGAGGTGCGATGGGATGGTATTGTTGGTATTGTTTTATGGCGAGAGCGTGTGTTTATATTGTGGTGGGAAGAAATGTAAGTGAAGCGAGAGACAGGTACGAAGGAATAGAAGAGTTCAAGACTTCGAAGAGAAGGAGAAGTGAATGTAAATTTCTTTTCTTATCTAGTTTAAGATGGGGTAATATGATAATATTTACGAACATTGCTTACAAAACGTACACACAAATTATGAGAACGTTGAAGTTTCGTTTTGTTGTCGCTGGAAAGGTCAGTCAGTAAAATGTCAGCATAGTCAAAATAGGGAAATACAAGCGCCTGCACAAGGGACTTTTTTAAGCAAGAGGGAAGATGAACATTTACCCTTTTTAGCACATGGATAATAGGATATACTTTTCCGCTGTTAAATGTGGGTAGTGAAAGTGGCAACATATGAAACGTTCACCGTTCAACAAAATCGGTTATGAAACACAAATACATGCGTGTTACCTACGAGTATATTATCTGTATCTGCAAAAATAGAATTTTTCAATTATTACTCGCACAAAGATCCTATACGAGTGTAGCTTCAGAACTTTACATACGGTACATAAAATTAACCTTTACTATTTTTAACTAATTTTTATTATTCTATAGACTCTTTTTTCAATATTCAGATCACCAAAATCCGGACTTTGGTAACAATATATATAATAAAATTACAGAAGAAAAAACTTGCTCGAATTATGACGTTTATATTCGTGTCCTATCGTTAAATTTTTTGTAGTGGTAAAAGTATACAAGTTTTGCTAAACATAATGAATAAATATCTTTGGCGAGACCAGGGACGATTAAAACGTCGATGGATCAGAGTTCAACGTAATAAACTATAACTTATGGCCTTATCACGGAACTGCCCACGATGATGACGATGAACATAACGATAGAAATTAGTAGAACGCAGATTATGCAAAGCGTAATGGATATACGCGAAATGCAATATTTTATAGGTAATCGCGAATAATATTGTAATACAGAATTACATTATAGGCCTATAAAAACTTCTCAATCTTTCGAAATTAATTTTTTAGACATGAAAAAATATCATGTTTTAAGTTCGTTAATACTTTCAGGGTCAAGAGATCCCGTATCCCGGAGTATTCGCTGCGCAATAACGATCTCGACGATCGTTTGCAGATTCTCCTGCTGCTCCTCCGTACATTAAATGCATATCGGCTAATACAGCGTTAGTGAAGTCTTCCATTACGTCAAATACTGGCGAATGTTTTCCTGCAAGGTTAACAACCCTTGACTGAGATACAATGTTTATGTTGATGTATACGTGATCGAAAGACATGCGTATAGTCTAAACTGACAGGCGTTTCATAGTAGGACGATAAATTCATAAAACGCCATACTGTAAAATATGTGATACATTTATGAGGGACATGTTAGCGAAAGAGAGAAAGTAAATATAGGATGTTTCATACATATTTTTCTTAAATAAATATGCAAATATTTGCACCTATACGCCTTACACCTTGTATAAATCACGTTCGAAGTACAAGCACGAGCAAAATTTGATGTTTACGTCAATCTAGAATTTATTATTGCTTCAGGAGTTTCGCACCATATTTCTCTTGGGCGCAAACAATGCTAGAAAATAAACATATCCGTGACGTAAGTTTACAAACAGCATAATGTGATAATTCCTTATTGTTGACAGAATTCTTCGGGGGCAAATACGCAGTCGATTCTGCAGTGTTTACTGTTTATAGAGAAGTTGTCTTTGATAGAAGTCGTTGGGCAAAGAGGATTAATTAGGCCTAATATAAATTTGGAAATATAGAGCTCGGTAATTAAAACATATTGGCCGTCCAACTACAGATGTTAACCCATCGATAAATCGATGATTTGAAATGATTCACCAAGATCGACTCATCGCAAACGGAAATGTGCACTATGTCTGGACATAAGTAAAGGGAGTGTTCAAGCTATCATCCATGGGTTAAATTCCTCTAAAGTTTGGTGCCAGATGGGTAAATTATACCGAGTCCCATGCATGAACACAAATCTCAGAGAAAATTTTAATTCAACTGCTGTGACATTATGAGGCTGACGAATTTATTAATCCTATTGTAATATAGATGAACTTTCCATTCATTATACACTCTAACTTGCCTAATTCGAACGTTTTTAATTCGAAATCGTGAATAATTAACTTCTCGTGCGGTCCTTTGATATTCCTACACAACACAATGTTAAAAAATCGTCAGTTATTCGATTTTTTTTTATAATTCGAAGTGAAATCCAACGAAATTCAGTTCCAAAATTACGAAAATCAGCCAGCAATATAGTGCGACTAGACTGTCGCCCTCTCTTCAGATGAAGAAGGCCAAAACATAGACTACCGAGAAACCATTGCATACAATCGCTCAGGCATAGACATTTAGGAATTAAGGGAATAAGTTGAAGGACAAAAAGTGAGTAAATAATTTTACAATCGCTACATATACTCGAAGAATTTTGCAAGAATAAAAAATTAAATACTACAAAAACAAAAGTACCAAGTTTTTTTTTCTTATTTATGTATCTACGTGTGTATATACTGTGTATATATAGGCCTACCAGGTGTTTCAGACCACCCATATCAAGCTATTTTCTCGAAAACTACATGATACTGGTTGTTCATAAAAAAAAATTTTGATAACCAAAACCTATGTAAAGAATCGATTGGTGGTAATACCATTTCCCGTAACAAACCGGAAGTAGGGGTACCTATGGTCAACTTCGAAATTTCAAATGAGAACATATGTCATTGAAGGTACCATTGGAAACTACTTTTAAAAAGAAACAGCTTTTACTGAAACTTCTTTCAAATTAGTGTAATTCTAAAAAAAACTTAAAACAGTAATATCAGTAATTTTTAAGAACCTGAATTAAATTATTCTCGGAAAAGAATGTCATGTGTAAAAAAGAGAGCTATAATTCATTTTTCGTTAGCACTTTGCGTGGTAAACTAGAAAAAACGTTTTAGAAACTTCCTTACTATTCAGAAAGATTTTACGGATATCACGTACACAATATTGAAATATCTTCCAAAAGGCATGCATATACATTTAAAATAATTACGATCCAGAACTAAAAAAAGACCTAATTTATCATGTTAACCGTTAATTATGCTATCCTTTACGAAAAATCAATATAGACATTCTGCATGCAAACGCAACGTGTGCAGTTGTGTGACTAATGACTAAACACCTTTCCCCATAAACTGATATAGTTAACAGTGGACATTATTATGAATTCTCGGTACGTCCGTAGAAGTGACGTAAGTGGGACGAATGAGAAAATCAATGTGTAAAGTTGTATAAAGTGTAGAATAGGTTTCACTTCTCTGGTAACGCTTTACCAACTGCAACACACTTGCAAGTAAGTCACCTCCGATATGCACTGATATGATATGAGGTAAGAGAAAATAATAGACAATTTACAAGAAGTGTGAGATTTCAGTGAAACCTATGCCGGTTTGGAAAGAATATTACAACCCATACCGTCGGATTACTTCTAAAACTCGTGAGTCCAATTTTCTCGAATGTTGAAATCTGTGTATATTTTCTAAATGTGTCTGCTGATAATACATTTCAAGTCTACAAACTTTTTTTATATTTTACAAGTAATACATGCTTTATTGGCTGGGGTTTAACCTCTTGAGTCCTGAGAGTATAGTACACTATACCATACTTCATACAGGATTATGACAGACAACCGAAGTATACTGAGTGTTCATTTCAAAGTGTGTCATGACGTCACTGTTGATGAGTCAGCGATTTGAAAGCGAGTTTCAGCTTTTGTGTCTAAGAAGTTGCCTATTAATCAAGGCGTTCAATCTGAACTTGAGAACGTGTACGGTATAACTTGAACGTCGTAGCAACAGATGGCGGTCTGTAAAGTCTGTGTGCTACCATAACCTCTTTCGAACTGTGTTTTGCGCGGGCAAGTCGTACGCAGGGTATTTGTTATCAACGATGGCGTACGGCAACATTCCACAATACAAATCAAATACTCCGTGTCCATGTTGACCGTCGAAGTTAATGTCAAAAATACGTAAGCAATCGTCTTAACCCTCTCCCCATATCCCGACAGTAAGAAAAAACTCACCTCAGTACATGTTTCGAAACAGTTCACATTCCTGCCACTACCGGCATTACCGTACGTATCGGTAAGTACTCTTCAGAATGAACGCCGTGCTTGCTAGGCAACTTCTCTGGCAGATATGTAATACACCTCTGCGGAAGTGTAGGAAGATTGAGTTCTCTAGGCTCATCGACTAGCCACGTGACGGCATACAGCGAGCCATGACACACTTTGAACTGAACACCCAGTAGTATTTATACCTGAATTTGTGCCTAACTGTAATATGCAGAATTTTTTCAGCATTTTTCCTCATGTTAGTGACTTTTTTTTAAGTGTAAAATTATGAATATTTAAATACTTACATAGTCACAATCATGCCATGGTATGAAAGAAAAAAATCACAACCTCGAGCGGGATTCGAACCTGCGACTTCCTATACTCTGGTCAGGTGCTCTACCAACGTCATCCAACATCGTAAGATGATGTTTACATTTACAATGTTTCTTTCCACCCATAAGCAGTGCTGACTAGATCAGACGCTATGGACAGTACCTTATAACAGAGTCGCCAGTATGAGAGGAGAATTTCAAGCCTTTGGCGTGAAACGATCTCGATAGCTCAGTTGGTAGAGCGCCTGACCGGAGTACAGGAAGTCGCAGGTTCGAATCCCGCTCGGGGTTGTGAAGTTTTTCTTTCATACCATGGCATGATTGTGACTATATAAGTATTTAAATATTCATTAATATGTCACATCAACGGACGTATATACGTCATCCAACATCGTAAGATGAAGTTTACATGTAAAATTATATTTAACTTCAAAAATAAAACAACAAATGTCTCAGGATTCAGGAGGATAAAAAGAATAAGTTATTTTGCTCTACTGTACAATTTTCAGAACTTTTCAAAGTGGATCTAAAATGGACAAACTCAAACCTAAAAATCACGTTGAGTAAGTAAGCTTATAAAATACTGAAAAGATTCATTCTGCAGAAAATTTCAAATCGATTTTGCACAATTTCTTCTTTGAACATCGTAAGAGAAAGTAAGAAAAGGTCATTCTAGAGCAACACAGTACTTGTACACCTTGAGTGGCTACAGATACGCATTCCACACATATTAACTATCTTGTCAGTATGTTACACCGTGAGGCTTGCATCCATTCCTGTTGTGCAAAGACGCGCAAACAAGGAGAAGTGAGCGAGACGAGGGTGCTAGGCAGGATTGCCACCTTTCATTTTTCAGAAGTAGAAACAAAATTTGCGGATTCTTTACCCTTAAGTTCCAAGTGTGCGTGTTTTTTTTAATAGGTGCCTACTGTTTTACACTAAATATATTACTAATCTTGTTTTGCTATCGTAAAACTAGTAATAGTAATATGCGTTACAAGAGCGGTATGTTGAAGTTTTCATGTTCGAGGAAAAGTTTGAAAAAGCGAAACGTAGTTAAGCTTTTTAATTTCCGAAAATTGAAAGAAAACATACCGCTCGTGTATCGTACATTATTTTGTGCGAAGATCGTTTATTACATACCTGAAAGAGGAATTTCTAATTAGTTGCAATGAAATCTCCATCTTTGTTTCTGTTCAATGACGGCAAATTTGCAAAACAAAAATATCTATCTTCAACATTGTTGCTTTAAAATGTTTTCTGTGTTTACTATACTCCAGCAGGCCGTGATATACCTCTGTCTTTTTTTCCCCCAGTCTATGATGAGTCTGGAATCTTGTTGATTTTTTCACGGCTTCCTTAATGTTACTTGCATCACGAATGCAGTAACTTTAATGGAGTTGTAGAGTTTACTTAATTTTTTCAAATATTTAAAAACAATAATTAACAGTGCAATTTAGGTGAAATTGCAGTGGTAAGTTTCCAATTTATAATTATTACTATATTGAACGTCTCTAAAAATAATATGTTAAAAGCCTAAAGCAGTAAAATCGATATGTCACTTAAGCGGTAAGAAGAGGGAAATTGTTATGTGTGTTAGGTTGGGAATACTGAATGTGGAATTTTAGACTTTCCGCGGATTGGTTTTGTGCGGAAACCAAGCAAATACGCACGATCTCGCAAAAATAATATACATATACCTAGCCCAACATACCTAGTCCTAGTCCTTATAACATAAAGAAAGAATAGAAATATAACTCATATAGTACACCCAAAATAATTCTGACGATATAAGGTAATAACTTTATGAGACACGTTCATTTAAGAATATTCCCATTTATACTTCGTAGATTCCAATAGATTGTTTCCCGTTTTTTAAAACTTATATACAAATTCTGAAGAACTCATATTAATGATCAATTGATCATATTGATGAGAAGTTCAGCTTTTATCAAATCAACAGAATACTTGTTCCCAACAACGCATAAGGCAATTTCAAAGTAATATAAAAGAAAACCCAAAACCACGTCACCTTTGTCAAAGCAGGCTCAATGCACTGTTTAAAAATCCCCACTTACTTCAAGTCCACACTCTTGTTGTCCCTTTCTCCTTCTAAAACTTCTGGCAGTACGTTTTTAAGACACTATAGTCTTCAAACATACCATCCAAATTGACATCGCCTTCCAGTGCAGAAGTAGCTTCTTGAATGTTTTTGAAAGAAATTTGACCGTTTCCTTTTAAATGATAACGATAATGATTCAATTTTATGAAGAAGGTTATTTTCAGATGAATAAAAAGTTCTTTAGAAGATAAAATGAAAGCATTCTTATAAAACTTTATTTTTTAATACATTAAATATTCATTATATGAGGTCTCGCCATCCTCATTGAATATTAACACGACTACTATGAAGTAGTCAATGTGTATTATCACCATTAAATCGAGAAAAATTCGTTCCGGCACCGGTAATCGAACCCGGGACCTCTCAGAACTGCGCGCTGAGGGCTCTTTCCAACTGAGCTATGCGGGGACACGATCCACGGTGCCGGTCGAACTCCTCTCATTGTACTGTTTAACATTGACGTCAGTTTTGCTGCTGATCATGAATACACATGTCATATAAATAAGAACATTCAAATAAATTTAAAGTGTGTAATAAAACGGGGAAAATTATTTTAGTGAATTAGGTTATAGAAGCCCCAAAAAAAACGGGACAATTAGCGACCAGACTTACATCACAGCGTCCACGCCTGTGGAGTAACGGTTAGCACGTCTAGCCACGAAACCAGGTGGCCCGCGTTCGATTCCCGGTCGGGACAAGTTACCTGGTTGAGGTTTTTTCCTGGGTTTCCCCTCAACCCAATATGAGCAAATGCTGGGTAACTTACGGTGTTGGACTCCGGACTCATTTCACCGGCATTATCACCTTCATCTCACTCAGACGCTAAATAACCAAAGCTGTTGATAAAGCGTCGTAAAATAACCTACTACTGCTACATCACAGCGAGACGGGTGGCAATCTTGCTGCTTGGGTCTTATGTCAGGTAATTTTCATATGTATCGTACAAAACACAAAATTATAATTCCAATTTGTTTGCAAATATTTTGTACCATGAGCAATGCAGTCCAAAGTCTCATGGTGAGAGACTGAGAGAACTGAGAAGGGAGTGTGTGAACATCGATTTGTCAGCCCTGGACTAACATGTCGCCCACTGGACTCTGCTCTCTCCTTTCCTTCTCCCTCCGTCTCATTCCGCGTTTCGCATCGTCCATACATACACTCCCGGTGCGTCCTCCCACACATCATAATCTTGGGCATGGGTGTAAAGCTAGCAAATGTTATTTATCAAGTTACATAGTATGAAGCTTCGGATGTGTTACAGAAACGGATATAAACCACATTTATTTAAGGAGAAAGCTACAGAATGTCGTTCTGGCAAATAACCTTACCAAAATATGGAGGTCGTATACATCACAACGAGTAACGTATGGGTAAAACACGTATTAGACTTCTGCGTTTTACTTTGCACGCAATTTCAATTTGAAAAATTTAGACACGTGGCGGGACCACCATAATGTGAGGTCAACACTATGTATGGTCTCCATATACTTTAGCGCAGGACGATGAACAAAAATACATGATCGAGACGAGATTCGAATCCAGGATGTCTGAACATCAGTGATGTCGCCAGGATCAGGGTAAGGGGGGGGGGGAGTGCGGATGGGGTGCTAGCTGTAAAAATGTGGTACATAAAAAATCCAAAATGTTCTCTCATGCACTTGCGCGCATACTATACATCTGTTTATTAATATTACTATGTATTATTATTATTATTATTATTATTATTACCGTATTTGCTCGCGTAATTTGCGCCCCCGCGTATTTTGCGCACCCTAATTTTTAAGGGATTATTTTGAACTTTATTTTTGCTCCTTGTATTTTGCGCACACATTTTACGTACATATTTTTTTCAGTGTAGTGGGGATTACGTACATATTTTTTTCGTAGGTCATTCACCAGCAACTGAAATACCTGCTTCAGAAAGAAACCCCAAACTCCCGCTACTTTAACAATGCTTGTCCTTGGTAGAGAAAATTAGCCCTACCGTAAATACTTACTTACCTATACTAATTGAGATAAACTCAGAACAGGACCTCTTATTTGAAAAATCCGCATATTTTACACACCCCAATTTTTCAGTGGCCAAAGTTAATTAAAAAGTGCGCAAATTACGCGAGCAAATACGGTATTATTATTATTATTATTATTATTATTATTATTATTATTATTATTATTATTGCTCATCACATCCATTACGATACACTAAGGGACGTAATTTTTTCACATCCAAGAAATTGTTTGTTTTTGTTCTTCAAAATAATTTATGCCTAGTATTTTGTTAATAAATTGCCCTTTGGGGTGCAGAAAGGGGTGCTCCGATTTTTATGGGGTGCTTGCGCACCCTTTTGCACCCCCCTTAGCGACGTCCCTGCTGAACATGTCTTCATATACACCGGTCATTAGTCGTCCAGTTGCTCTCAAGAAAACAAGACTATCCAAATTAACAAACGTTTCTGAAATAATGACATTACTGAACATACAGTAGATTACGTTGCTAGACAAAACTGAAATATATAAGAAGAAAAATGTGGTGGTACACCTTAACTGGTATAAATGTTGATGACAATACAAATAAATAAATAAATAAATATAAGTATAAGGGGTGTCTACGCCGAAATACCGTATTTTTATCGTGCGCCCAATATCAAAGAAATGAAGGCAAGGTAATTTTATTCACAAACATTAAGTCGTACGAGGGATTAAGTTTGTAACAAAAAAATTAAAAACTTCCACGTGAGCCTGTTTGGTGGCACGATGGATGTCTAGTCTATTCGATTTCCGTCCAGGTCCGCTCCAACACGCTCGGAAAGATGATCCCAATGGCTTCCACAATCCGGGCACGGAAGTCTTCAAGGTCCCGCACTTTAGTGGTGCACACCCTGTCCTTCACTAGCACCACAAAAAGAAATCCAAGAGCATGATGTCAGGAGAACGTGGAGTCCAATTTATGGGTCCATCTCGTCCCATTCAACGCCCTGGGAATGCACTCCGCACATCTCTAGTGATCAGTGGGGTGGAGCACCATCATGTTGAAACTACAACCTGTGGAAAGGCTTACAGCTGCAGCATGTCCAGGTAGGTCGTTCCTGTGAGTCTTCTTTGATCATGTTCCTCCCTGTCCGGATTGTGGAAGTCATTGATACCATCCCTAGATATCCTTCGTGTCAACGCAGGGGCTAACGTGGCAGTGTGTGTTTTTGTTACAAACTTAATACCTCATACGACTTATATTTGTGAATAAAATTCCTTTATCTTTATTTCTTTGGCATTGAAAGCAAAATAAAAATAGGGCATTTCGGTGTAGACATCCTGTACTGTATGTAACATAGGAAGCTTCTAAAGATGAATCCGAAGAACTTTACGATTTTTCATGAAATGTGTCAATTTAAAAAACGCGTTTACTACTTATCTTTATCACAAAGACGTTTAATTTTAAAGTAATACATTGTAGAAATTACCTTCCTTTAACAGGCTTCACATAGTAGCAACGCAACATGAAAATTACTTTAAAATATCATGCGTAAGTCAGTCATAGTTTCAGGAAAATATTTCATTTTCGGAAGACCGGTAACTAATGTTAAACTAGAGGTGTGCTTACGGATGTCTATCATATTAGTAAAATAGGGTATCGATGTTATCGATTTCTATATACGCAGCGTTTCTCAAACTATGGTCCGCGGACCACCTGTGGTCCTCGAGGTCTGCCTTTGTGGTCCTTCAAAAACGACAGAAGAAAAAATAAAATTCAAACGAATTGCGTATCACACTATAGCTTAAAATCTCAGAGTTTGGAAATGACATATGGCAATCGAATTTCACTTTTTCTCCCAGTATTGCATTTTATGAAATTTATTACCTTGCCCGTCTATCGACTTCCCATTCTACTCTCAGCAGCAAAAGAGGGATTTAAAGCACTATATACGTGGTGTTTCTCGACATCTTTTCCCTGCACATCTGGCGACGCGCCTTTAACCCAGCCAGGGACCACCCGAATTCATAACAGAGGACCAAAGTACCGAACCTTAATTCAATTTCAAAATATAAGTATACTGGCATTAAAATATGCTGCGAAAATGATAAATTTGCTTTCGAAGGGAACACGAGGAAGGTGGTCCGCGGAACTGTGGTCCCCACTTCAAAAAAGTTTGAGAAACGCTGCTATATAGCAATAAGAGGTAGAAATATCGATATACCTACACATACCCTTATCAGCAAGATACATGTGGGGCACAATAGTAAGTATTTATGCCTTTATTACGAGAGAGACATTCAGAAAATTTATGAAAATGTTAGCAACACGAAAATGTCTTGGATAATGTTTAGGTCTAACTTGATAACATCAGTAACGCTTATTCAACGTCTCTTTCCATGTTTATTCGTAAAAGTGCATTGACTTATTTCGCGTTACCAGGAAAACGACATACAGACATTAAGTTCGTCTGCTTTAAAAAACAACCTTTCGATAGGCATCAGAGTTGCTGGGATTGCAAGATACTTCAAGGGTAAACATATTACTATGGGAAACGAACACGGAATTAATCTTCTTTGGAGTTACTGGTTCGTTTAAATAGCACTCTAGTTATGCTGATAATCTATAATATAAAATATTTTTCACCACAATATTAT
This sequence comes from Periplaneta americana, assembly GCF_040183065.1. NCBI lineage: Eukaryota > Metazoa > Arthropoda > Insecta > Blattodea > Blattidae > Periplaneta > Periplaneta americana. The sequence continues at coordinate 184,976,514 of NC_091118.1, forward strand.
TTTGTTCACAAACGTTACGTTATTTTAGCTTCTTCATAAACTACAGAATAAACACAATATCTACTGAAATTTTGATCCGATTTTCTATTTATCTTCAAAATAAAACCTTGCCATTTATTAGCTCTAATGGTTGAATGAAAATCTCATCAATAAGGATAATTTTTCCAGAAAGTAACTATAATTTAACATGACTAATCTGTAAACCTCTAATTGTAATTGAATTAAAATTGTTCAATCCGAGGGACAGCAAAAGAAATTGAACAAAACTGGACAATTGTTTACATATAGACTACGGAAATACCGATTAGTTATCGTCCGGTTGCGACTCGCGTGTGGAGATATCGAGTCACATGACATTGCCGAACAACGGTAGGTCAAGTGTCTTATAGATGTTTTTTAGTCATTATTTCACATAATATGTGAATTATGATACTACTATCAATATTATTACAATGACATTGTTCGTGCTCCAAAATCAATCTCAACTGAAGAACTCTTGTACGAATGACATGATTAAATTTAAGAATTGAAAATTTCCTTCGAAATTTCTACTAACACTGACAATCTGATTTCATTAATATGAAAATCATTGTAATAATTAGCTCAACAAAAGACGCCACCACCAGAAAATTCGGTGTTTCGCTAAAATCACGTCCAAGACTTCATATGTTTGCACTCCTACAAAAGTGGTAGTTAAAAGCGTTTTAAGAGAATGTTCAGACAAATATTTAAAACAAATACGTACCATATTGACTGCTTCTGGGTAGATGACCTCTGTGATGACACCTCTCTGGGTGGTGACGAACTCCACCATCTCGTGCAGAGCGGCTCGCTTCACCTCTTTCCATTTCAGGTCCGACAGAGGGTCCGCGACGAAGTCGAAGAGGACACAGCACTGCCTTATCTTCTGCACGAAGAGTTCATCGCGTTCGTTCGTTGTCGCATCTGCAACCACAGACAAAATGCTATATTTAGATATGGTCTACCACGCATAACAATTAATTACGACGTTCTTGTAGTAATTTTTGTCCAATATTCTTTTGAGAAGATTAGCTCCGTACGTACATGAAATTATTGGGGATCATCAGTGCGGTTTTAGGCGTAATAGATCGACTATTGATCAGCTTTTTTGTATTCGACAGATAATGGAGAAAAAATGGGAATATAAGGATACAGTACATCAGTTATTCATAGATTTCAAAAAAGCATATGACTCGGTTAAGAGGGAAGTATTATATGATATTCTTATTGAATTTGGTATTCCCAAGAAACTAGTTCGATTAATTAAAATGTGTCTTAGTGAAACATACAGTAGAGTCCGTATAGGTCAGTTTCTATCTGATGCTTTTCCAATTCACTGCGGGCTAAAGCAGGGAGATGCACTATCACCTTTACTTTTTAACTTCGCTTTAGAATATGCCATTAGGAAAATTCAGGATAACAGGCAGGGTTTGGAATTGAACGGGTTACATCAGCTTCTTGTCTATGCGGATGACGTGAATATGTTAGCAGAAAATCCACAAACGATTAGGGAAAACACCGAAATTTTACTTGAAGCAAGTAAAGCGATCGGTTCGGAAGTAAATCCCGAAAAGACAAAGTATATGATTATGTCTCGTGACCAGAATATTGTACGAAATGGAAATATAAAAATTGGAGATTTATCCTTCGAAGGGGTGGAAAATTTCAAATATCTTGCAGCAACAGTAACAAATATAAGTGACACTCGGGAGGAAATTAAACGCAGAATAAATATGGGAAATGCGTGTTATTATTCGGTTGAGAAACTTTTATCATCTAGTCTGCTGTCAAAAAATCTGAAAGTTAGAATTTATAAAACAGTTATATTACCGGTTGTTCTGTATGGTTGAGAAACTTGGACTCTCACTTTGAGAGAGGAACATAGGTTAAGGGTGTTTGAGAATAAGGTGCTTAGGAAAATATTTGGGACTAAGGGGGATGAAGTTACAGGAGAATGGAAAAAGTTACACAACGCAGAACTGCACACATTGTATTCTTCACCTGACATAATTAGGAACATTAAATCCAGAGGTTTGAGATGGGCAGGGCATGAAGCACGTATGGGCGAATCCAGAAATGCATATAGAGTGTTAGTTGGGAGACCGGAGGGAAAAAGACCTTTGGGGAGGCCGAGACGTAGAGGGGAGGATAATATTAAAATGGATTTGAGGGAGGTGGGATATGATGATAGAGATTGGATTAATCTTGCACAGGATAGGGACCGATGGCGGGCTTATGTGAGGGCGGCAATGAACCTTCGGGTTCCTTAAAAGCCATTTGTAAGTAAGTTCTTGTAGTAATAGTAGTGGTGTATAGGGATAGTGCTGGTGCTAGTGGTAGTAGTAATAGGCCTAGTATTACAGTCCGAGTATCCTTGCTTTATACCCTAAAGGTACGGTCACACGTCGCTACTTTTGCTGCGCAACTTTTGTACTGCAGCTGCAAAAGTTGCGTGTCGTGTTCACAAGTAAGCCAAAAGTTGCGCGCTGCACGCTACTTTTCGTGCTGCGCAACCCGAGTGCTGCAAGTTTCCATCTCCGTGTTGACTTCTCAATATACATTTTGTGGTTATGTTCGCATTATTAAGAAACTCATGCGAAAGCTTACTTATCTATTATTTGCTTTTCTGTCCTAACTAATATTCAGAAATTGGCATTATTTTTACTATATAGCTTTTAAAAACGCCTATATACTTAAACGATAACCAACAGCATATTCAAGTAATCAATGTTGGCAACCCTCCTGTTTGAAACTACGCTACGGAAAATTTAAAAAATGAATTATATCGTCAGCAAATATGCTCAGACTGTGTTGTGCATTTAATAACTGTTACAAATAATTTATTTTCATCACATCTAACATTAAATTATATCGAAACAATAAAAGTATCATCGGCACATTTGGGTGGCAACACTGGTCGCAACCGCAGCAAAAGTTTCAACAAAACCGATATCAAAAATGCTGCGGCTGCAACCCTGAGAACCCTGTTCACACGTCGCTACTTCTAAGCTGCGCGCAGCATAGAAAAGTAGCAGGCAGCAGGTTCGGCAGCCGCTACTTTTCGGATTGCACCGTTGTTCACACGTCGCAGTACGAGAGTTGAGCAGTTTTTTGTGCTGCAGCGCTGCAAAAGTAGCGACGTGTGACCGTACCTTAAGGGTGAAACCTACAAAATTTTCCCCGATTACTACATATGCTAGTGTATTATAGTGGTTTTCTAATTGTCGGGTTGGATTTTATTTTGCTAACTTTGTTTCCAATTTCAATACTGACAAATATTGCAACTGACAGTTAATTTCTGTTACTGCTAACAGCATCGTTTGAAGAATTTTCCAATGTTAATCAAACTAAAGTTACTATTCACTGTTTTTTTTTATTTTAACGTAATTAATAATAGAACAAACAGTATACATTTTAAAGTGTATTGGGTTTTGGGAGTTCGTATAGTACTAGTCATTTCATGTAGTCAAAATAAATTTTTGGGTTAGGCCTAAAGAATCATGTTCTGCTTAGTCAAACCAATGAATTTCATATTGTCAGACAAAATATATTTCAATATTTGATCAATTAATTAATAATAAATACGTAAGTAAATAAATAAAATATGACTACTGTTGCTTCAGTACATAGCACTGTAATTTCACTTGCTTTGGTGATGTATGGTAATAGTTGCAACATTGAAAAAACGGCCAACAAACTTCCAATGAGTCAGACCATCAAAATTCCACTAGACACAACATTACTTTGGGGCCGAATCGATTTTGTTTAATGACGATTTTGGCACGTTAACGGGGATCGAGCTACTGTTCTGAGGTGTCAGGATTGCGGTAATATATCCATTTTTCGTTACATATCGACACCTAAGAATGAAAACCTCGTAAGTCGACTTTTTTTTTCGAAAATGCGATTTTCACTCAAATTTATAGGAAAGCCCGTGCTCTTACGGTCTACAATTGCAAAATTTTCATTTTCAATTTTTTTCTCATGAAAAAAGAGAAAAATTGAAAACCAAGTATCTCTTTATGCTTTAATTTTAAAATGAAAAGCGCGTATCTCTAGTCATTATAGAAAATCTGACTTTTAAATGTGAAAACCTTGTATGTCGATTTTTTGCTCTCCTGTAAAATTCAGAAAATTAGACATACGAGGTTTTCATTCTTAGGTGTCGATATAACAATTTCTCCTAATAAATCTATTATCAGTGGGATTAGCGAAAAGCTGACAACATATCCAATCTGCGCTGACCCTGTTCAGGTGTCAATACACGGGGTACAGATCTAAAACTTGTTGGATTTTTAAACGTCTTAATGTGGTGATGTATCTTTTGAAGTACAAAGTTCTTCTGACAACCTACGAGTACTTCGTTTGTGGATTTACTCCAAAACTCTGCGTGTACTCTCAAAATACTATGACCTTCTAGGACACTGTAAATCTTTGAAGTTTCGTCGTCCATTATTGAAACGCTGGAGCCATCGCTGTGCTACACGCTCACTAACGACACTTTCACCCTCGACTTCACATATTATTCGAGCCTCGGCAGAAGCTATAATAATCGTGTTTCCAGTAGTGTATTAGAAGGATTTCAATCTCAAAGTTTACCACATCCATTTTATATTCTTTGTAGTAACAATAATTGACGACTGTAATATGCTCATAATATGCAATAATGCCCAAATTAAACAAAAGAATTAAAATTTTACAAAACACGAAACTTTGAAAAAAAAATCGACATTACTTAAGAGACGACTAATATTTCAGTCAGATTACGTTCAAATATACGAATAGAAGCCCTGATTTTTCCTTTAAGCACAATTAACGCGAATAACTAAAATCTTATGAGACAACCAGTTCCCGAGTATGTGGACAACACCGAGCAAGGCATTGCTTAAGGCAACGCAAGTAAAAGCACACACAAAAACTCCTGGCTATTAGGTAAGGATGGCGCTGAAGCCAAAGGACAAACACGAGCCACGGGACACGTACCTTGCTAGAAAAATAAATCTTCACTTCCTTATCGGAAATCAATTCCGGTTTCGCTGCATTTGCAAGCAACAACACTGCCGCTTGAGCAACAGAGGACAGGATTAGATGTACGTACATTTCTTCTCTACGTTCAGCTCAAATGGCTAACATGAAGCGCCTCCTGTGAGATGTTTTAATTACATGCAATACATTAATGTATTTGTCTCAACATTGATAAACGTACCTATATATAACGGCGTTCACGTATGATTATTTCCTAAGAAGCTAGTATGGTCGCCTTTTCAAAATTGCCAACTGTTATCAGATATCACCAAAGCAGGTAAAATCACAAAGCTATATACTGAAACAACAATACTAATTATTATTTACTTATGCAAGTACGACGGCTATCGAAATAGCGATTTCGTTCCGAAAATTAAACTTGCCAAAATCTCTCTTTTAGGTTATAACTTGAAAAAAAAAAATATGTTCAATATCAAATGTCCCTTAACACTATCCCATCGGTTTAATTTAATTAATAATGATTGAACCCATTACGTCTTATTCTTAACAATTCATAATAACATTTAATAGAATATTTAAAATTTAATAAACATCCAATCGCGTGTTTCGATGGGACGCCATGTTCGTCTACCGACCTCGACAGTGAAATTAATAGCTAACATGATCTACAGCAAAATAACAGTAGACCCACAATCTTAACACTTGGACGGTGACTGGATGTTCGAATCTGTGCGAGTGTTAGTCATCCTGGATAAATGTACCGGTACATGACCTGTGAAAAATAAAATTAGTAGAATTTCGATAGCAATATTAAACAGTGAAAGCTGGTTAATAAAAATGAAGGTAACCTAACCTCTACCGTAATCGTCAACATGAACGTACGAAGTGCACGGAATTTAATAGAGTGGGTGACGAACTGGCGATAATTGAAAACCTCCCAAGAAAAAGAATGTAATATCAAATTAACATTAAATATGTGACTTTGGCGGGAAAAGTAATGTTTAAGCATTCACTTATAATGACTATTTCGTTTATACGAGTCATTCCATTTTCAATGAAGTGTAATGACATTTTCAATTACAACCAATCACAGTCATACATCCCGATCATTTTTGCAGTTCGATTTATCACCATCAATTTATCGCATGGTCGTTCTTTTGTTTAGTCAAGTGTCGCCAACTGTTTCCCCGTAAATTAATGAACATGAATCCATTATACTAAATAAAGTGTGAAATCCTACTTCCACATCTACATCTTATAATTCCATGTCCATCGTATCTAAAGAAAATGACACTTTCATAACAATTGTTAATTTAATTAATGTAACTATTAATCAGGTTATTTGTAATTATATTATAAAATGTTTTAAGTGAATTATTATTTCAGCAGATAATGAAAATGTATTTGTTATAATAACAAGAGAAAAGCGTAGTACATGTAATTAACATTATTAAACCTGTATTTCGCTTTTCTCAATTGGCATTACTGAATAATATTCAATTTCTTTATTACAGTAATCAATATTCATCTATTTCAACTTCACAATGTCTGAATAGGTTACGTATTCATAAGTGTGTAATTAATAACGTTTTACGAGTGAATTTGAGATCTATATTATTTACATTTTTATTTTATTCACGAAATAGTCCTAATAAATGTCACTCGAGGTCTGGGATTACCCAGATAAATCCCGCGAGCGAAACTAAATAAACTTTTATCCTTAATTAGTCAAATGGTCCTGCTAGTAAATGTAGGCTTAACGAAATATGCTCCTGAAATTTTTCTTTCATCTGAAACGTGTGTTATAGATTTGTTGGTTACGTCGTTATTTCGGGACGGTCTGAAATGCCAATGACTTTTTTACTTGGTTATTTAACGACGCTGTATCAACTACTGGGTTATTTAACGTCGATGAAATTGATAAATGGCGAGATGGTACTTGGCGAGACGAGGCCGAGAATTCGCCATAGATTACATGACATACGCCTTACGGTTGGGAAAACTTCGGAAAAAATCCAACCAGGTAATCAGTCCAAGCAGAAATCGAAGACACGCAACTCCGAATCAGCAGGCAAACGCGCTACCGCCTGAGCTACGCCTATGGCTAATTATTACCAATGACTTGGGTGCAAATCTGTTTTAGTATTCCCCGCATACTAAGATACAAAAAACTGGTAAAACACTAGCATGTAAGGTTTATATGTAAGTATTCTGATTTTAACCCGCTTTTGAAAGAGCCTTACGATGGTATAAGTGATACATATTTGAGAATGAGTGATATTATTCCGGTTGCTGACAAGAGTGTTACAACAGCAACTTCGTTGTTCCTCCGTTATCTTCTTCAGTTCAACTGCCAATGCTGTGTACTTATTCTCCTCCTCCTCATACTCGTGCTCTACATTTGTATCGTTGGAAACAGCGATGTCAATCAGGTAGGTATTGTCTCATTGTTTTGTCCTGCAGAACGCAGTTTGGTCTACTATATAGCGTGGTTTTATCTGTATGAATTGTCCGGTCCCAATATAGCTCGACATTTTCATGTCTCAACATGAATTCAGGTATGTATTTTATTGAGACATTTTGTTTTATCAAGTTTCTTTCAATTATTATATTTTTATTTACCACTTTAGTAACAGTAACCAATAGCCATGCAGCCAATGAGAGGCAAACACAAAGATTACACGTTTTCGCAAAGTTATAATAGTGTGAAGAAGTTGACAGTTTATTATACATTATATACAGACCATTCTTTATCTCGTGAAACTAAATGCAAGCGTGCGACATAGTTCATAGTAAGAATATTACGGTGGAGGTTAATTTGCTATTCTGCTGCAATTGGAAGCGTAGCGAGAGAGGCAAGCTTCTCAGTCCACTTTCTTCTTCCCCTCATGCTCAAGTTGGTTTCACAAGAAAATGAATGACATGTAGAAATCATTTCCTATGTCTTGTTGAATATTACACTTTTAATAGTGTTCCTTTCTTGAACTATTATTCGAAAAGACAAAGATAAATTAAATCACTTAATAGTCACCCAAATAACTTGAATTTTCATTTTCTGGATTGTAACATAAAAGAGCATCCCTTATAATCCTAGTTGATTTCATTTATAATTTGCACGTCTACATGCCGAAGCAGAGGTAGACGATCATCCAACCAGAATGGAGATCGTGTGGTTTAACACGATAATCCCCCCCCCCCGCTGTTATAGCTGGCTTCCGTAACCGGATTTCGCTATCTATCGTAGCTCTCCAAGTGCATCACGATGCTGGGCGGGCATCGGACCCATACACTGTCCGGAATTTCATGAGAAAATGTCTTCCCCATGAGGACTCGAACCAGCGCTCATTCCGTAACACGAGTCATAGGCAGGATGGCTTAGACCACGACGTCATGGCGCGGGACGTACGGTTTAAGTAGATATATGCATTATTATCTCTCCACAAGTTTACATAAAATAGCTGTACGTACATTGTAATAATTTCTAATACAAGGAGATTCAATCCAAAGTGGAGTCTGCCGTCAGCAGTTCGGTTTTGTTATTGGTTGTCCCATATAATATTTCTAGACTATTATATTAAATGAATAAATGGAATAATGGATAATAAATTGAATTAATGAATAATTCAGAAATACACGCAATTAATATTCCCCGCATAAACTGACTCGTAGATAGTAAAATTTGGAATTAACAGAATTATACAATTTTTAAGTACAAATCGTTGTAGACAGAAAGCAGGTCCAGAATTACATTTTCAATCTCATTAAGGATGCCATAAACGTGTATTTCCGTGCTAACCTCGAAATCGATATTTCGTAGCAGCAATATTTTCTCTTTGCACTTCGTATAATGAGAATGGTAAAAATATAAAAAAAGTGACTACACAATTTTATAATTAAAGAACACCCTTCCAGCAGCAACATTAATGAGAATCTTTTACTGTCCCACTGTAAGAGTACATAATATTCTTAGAGATTTCATTTCCTTTCTGTGCCGTAGACATTCCTACAGAGAGGTTTTCTGGGCGAGCGACAGAGGCACGGTTAAGGAGTTGTGCTACAAGCCGAAAGGTCAAGGGTCGATTCCCGGTGGGGTACTTTATTCCCCATTGACCTAATCCTTCCGGTCACACTACAATCTTGGGGTTTACTCAGCCTGGAGTTGCCAACCCTCCCGTATTTCCCGGGATCTCCCGTATTTAGCCCTAATTTTTAACAGTTTCCCGACTCCCGTATTTTCCTTCTCTTCGAGCCCTCTTCTCTCTTATTTTTATATAATGTAACAACTTATTTGAAATTTTTAATTTGTTACGTGGTTGAAGGTGATCTATATGATAGATTTTGTTGTTCCCGAGATGCTTTGAAATGTGTAATCTCTGTAGAAGGTAATACTTGCCAGAAATAGTTTCAGGGTTCATTAGTTTAAAATCAAACAATGTCAGAGTTACATATTTAAAAAAAATGGTGAGATGTGTTGTAAGCATACCAGGCAGCAAAGCTAATGCAGGACTTTTTTCTTATGAACAGTTATAAGTGAACAGATGTTCGAAACAGGAAAGCGACACGTCTAATCAAATCAGAACTGCAAATTACAGTTGACATTAACTACTTATGCAGGAAATTTTTACAATTTGTTTGGAACTATTATGCGAAGCAAAATGTCTCAAAATACTCTTAATTTAAGTCCAACTGCCAAAATGTAAAATAAAGTTGTTTTAGTACTGCCAACTGAATTGAATAATCAATCAATTTTCTATGTGAAATATTGTAGACCACTTAGTCTCCCGTATTTTCTTCAAAAATAGTTGGCAAACCTAACTCAGCCCCTAATAAGAAAGTCGTACCCCAGGTTACATAGGCCTATATATTGCTCATTCCTATGTTAAAATCGGTTGCACTTTGAAGAGAACAACCGCCAGGATCGCCACCCGTCCGCCGTAAACGAACACGAGATGGCAGTACAGTCGCTAATGCAATTCAAATCGGAGTTATGACGTGACCACTTATGTAACAACTAGATGGCAGCAAAGTAAACCTGACAAAAGTTGTTACCGTCAAAGCCTATAACGCAGAACAATCTGGGTGTATATATCAGGTATGTCAAAACCCTGCACATTGTGCACTGGTCTCTGTGCAAAGTGCAGTTCCTATTCCCCTACCTGGAGGGAGTGACTCGGCTTGGAAGGGAACGCGACAGGGCTGTACATTACCTACAGTAACAGAACAGCTTTGGTTTCAGTAACACAGATCAGTACGGGTGTGCTCATTGAGCTGTGATTGTGAATGCGTTATGGAAAATAAAGTGAGGAGTCCACAGATATAACGAAGAAGAGAAATCACGACGACGACGACGACGACGACGACTTACAACTTTTATTTCATAAGCTGATAAGTGATGGGCATATTGAGTGAAGAATACATATGAGGGTCTTGAGGTTGTAAGGGAAGGAAGAAAGCAACTATTTGTAAAGCGAAAAAATTTTCTCGAAAAATAATACATAATGGCGAATTTTCCATCTCACGTTACTATATTTTCTTAGTATACTTACGTTAATAAATCTTTAAACCTGACATAAAGAAAATGTCTCCGCTTCACAGCTTGTGAAGTACTCTTTTAACTCAATACAGTAACGCTCCCAACTTTCTGATACTTGCTCAACGTTTCCAAATAAACTATATATAAATTTAAATTCAATCTTAATTTATCCAATTTATTAATAATAATGTGAATTTACATTAATACACAGCAAGGAAATGATTCCAGTGTAAAAGCCTCACAATGTCCTATTGCATGTAATTGGGAGTAAAATATTTTCTTTAACATGTGTGCACCAGTGGTCCCAATAATGCTTGAGGAACAATGAAAGAGTATTACTTTGAAATAATCAGTACCTACTATGTAAAATGAAATACTCTGTTCGTTGTTTTTTTTTTCGAAATTACTGCAATATTTATATTTTCTTCAAATACTGTACACTCACTTACAAATGGCTTTTAAGGAACCCGAAGTTTCATTGCCGCCCTCACATAAGCCCGCCAGCGGTCCCTATCCTGTGCAAGATTAATCCAGTCTCTATCATAATATCCCACCTCCCTCAAATCCATTATAATATTATCCTCCCACCTACGTCTCGGCCTCCCTAAAGGTCTTTTTCCCTCCGGTCTCCCAACTAACACTCTATATGCATTTCTGGATTCGCCCATACGTGCTACATGCCCTGCCCATCTCAAACGTCTGGATTTAATGTTCCTAATTATGTCAGGTAAGAATACAATGCGTGCAGTTCTGTGTTGTGTAACTTTCTCCATTCTCCTGTAACTTCATCCCTCTTAGCCCCAAATATTTTCCTAAGCACCTTATTCTCAAACACCCTGAACCTATGTTCCTCTCTCAGAGTGAGAGTCCAAGTTTCACAACCATACAGAACAACCGGTAATATAACTGTTTTATAAATTCTAACTTTCAGATTTTTGGACAGCAGACTGGATGTTAAGAGCTTCTCAACCGAATAACAACACGCATTTCCCATATTTATTCTGCGTTTAATTTCCTCCCGAGCGTCATTTATATTTGTTACTGTTGCTCCAAGATATTTGAATTTTTCCACCTCTTCGAAGGATAACTGTCCAATTTTTATATTTCCATTTCGTACAATATTCTGGTCACGAGACATAATCATATACTTTGTCTTTTCGGGATTTGCTTCCAAACCGATCGCTCTACTTGCTTCAAGTAAAATTTCCGTGTTTTCCCTAATCGTTTGTGTATTTTCTCCTAACATATTCACGTCATCCGCATAGACAAGAAGCTGATGTAACCCGTTCAATTCCAAACCCTGCCTGTTATCCTGAACTTTCCTAATGGCATATTCTAGCGCGAAGTTAAAAAGTAAAGGTGATAGTGCATCTCCCTGCTTTAGCCCCCAGTGAATTGGAAAAGCATCAGATAGAAACTGACCTATACGGACTCTGCTGTATGTTTCACTGAGACACATTTTAATTAATCGAACTAGTTTCTTGGGAATACCAAATTCAATAAGAATATCATATAATACTTCCCTCTTAACCGAGTCATATGCCTTTTTGAAATCTATGACTAACTGATGTACTGTACCCTTATACTCCCATTTTTTCTCCATTATCTGTCGAATACAAAAAAGCTGATCAATAGTCGATCTATTACGCCGAAAACCGCACTGATGATCCCCAATAATTTCATCTACGTACGGAGTTAATCTTCTCAAAAGAATATTGGACAAAATTTTGTACGACGTCAACAATAGTGATATTCCTCGAAAGTTACCACAGTTGGTTTTGTCCCCCTTTTTAAAAATAGGTACAATTATGGACTCCTTCCATTGTTCTGGTACAATTTCTTTTTCCCAAATAGCAAGTACAAGTTTATAAATTTCGCTATATAATGTACTTCCACCCTCTTGTATTAATTCTGCTGGAATTTGATCGATACCTGGAGACTTGTACTTTTTCAGATTTTCTATCGCAATTTCGACTTCTGAAAGCGTGGGTTCGGGTATAAATGGCTCAGCAGTTTGTATTTCAATTTCGTTCCGATCATTTCTATTTGGCCTATGTACATTTAGTAGTTGCGCAAAATAGTTTTTCCATCTGTTTAGGATTGATGGAGAGTCTGCAAGCAAGTCACCATTCTCATCCTTGATCACGTTTACCCTTGGCTGATATCCGTTCTTAAATTCCTTTATACCCTTATATAAATCTCGAATGTTTTTATTCTTACTATTTGTTTCTACCTCATTCAGTTTTTCCTTCAAGTAACCTCTCTTTTTATTCCTAAGTGTACGACTTGCTTCCCGTCTTTCATTGAAATAATTATCTCTCTTCTCCTCAACTGGATCCTGTAAGAATTTCAATTTTGCCTGTTTCCTTCTTTCTACTACCATGCAACAATCTTCATCAAACCACGGTTTCTTTTTCTTAGTTTCATAATAACCTATGCTCTGCTCAGCTGCAATTTTGATACTATCTCTGATATTTTCCCACACGCTATTAACGTCTAATTCTTCCTCTACTTCGTCGGAACTTTCTAAAGTGGCAAACCTATTCGAAATTTCGACCTGATAATTTTGCTTAGCTTCCTCGTCCTTTAATTTCAAAATATTGAATTTAGTAATATTAACTTGTTGCTCTACTCGCTTGGCTACTGATAATCTTTCTCTTAATTCTCCAATCACCAAATAATGGTCAGAATTACAGTCTGCACCCCTGAAAGTTCGAATATCTACTATACTAGTATGTCTCCGTTTATCTATCAAGATGTGATCTATTTGGTTGTGTGTCAATCCATCTGGAGAAGTCCAAGTATATTTCTGTATACAAATCGTGTAAATAAATGATTCTTTACAAACGACTGCATTGTGAATTGCAACTGAGTAAGTCTATTGTTTCTTGTGTTACAATTATTGTCAAATATAGACACTGACAATAATTGTGTTTTTTCCTGCTGCTAAGTATGTTTATAATGTCCAAATGTTAATTTAATTGAACACTAGAAGCGCAGAATGAATTCTTGTACATCCCTCCCGCTAAGAACTGGAAAGAGCAACACGTGAATGACGCAATCTGCACAGACAGGCGTTCCGCGCACATACACTGCACTTTCAGTGTCTGATTTCTGACATGCCTGGTATATATGATCTAGGGTCATACTAAGGTGTTTGCTTGACAACAAAGATGGCTAGCACGTAGAACTAACAACCCTACTCCTACTCAGTACCGATTATCTTGTAAAGTAGAAGCTCTTTAAAAACCGCCAAACTAAGGGCATCTCGGGACCAGTACTAACAGAATAACTTCGCTGTATGTAAGTTTTTCCCTCCCTTTCTTCATCCACAATAATAAAAATAAGCGACATAAAGCGAAATTTATTAGGAATATGAAGTCCGTAAGTTACTCCATCAGTAGGAACTGTAGCTACAGAGACGTGCTGTTTGCCTATTGCTCCTGGGAAATCTCTTCGAGGGCAGGGAATAATGCCTGACTTTAGATACCGCGTGGGACGGCATCAGAGGAGTAAATGAATACGAGACAAATGAGGCAAAGAACAAGTTTGTGCAATGTAATTGCATAGCTTTGTGTCCATTAACGTAATTATATCTGAATGTAGATAAGACCACGTCAATGTTGCATGCATTTACGGTCCAATTGTTATTGATTTCTTCCAACGGATATAGGTCACTCCCTCCAACATCGACTAGCCGGAGGTCAGAATACGTGATAAAAGAATTCTCTATATAAATTACGAACATTGCAGTTTTTATTTCACGAATCTGTATTCACAGTCAGCAATATGTCATGAAGGTAAAAATATGATTGGAAGATTTACGCTGAAAGTACAGTAATCTCTCTAGCCCCCGGCGTGGAGGACCGAAGTCTTGGTTAAAAATTAAAATCCAGGTAAGTTGTGTCCTCTGTTCAACTTATGATTATCTTTTTAATATTCCTCTCTACATCATTCAATAATTTCTTCCTACGTCTACTGATACCTATAGTCGCGACGCTGTTATTTCCGGCGTGACTCCTCCTCTTTGCTTACGTCTTATGAAGTCACGGCTCTATAAAGTCTTAGGTAGGTAGTATCGTTCGCCATTTTTGTTCTTTCGTTGCCGAGCTACCAGACGAGGGATCTATTTGCCACACCGTTAAACATTATCATGTCGTAGCTCCTATGATAATAAATCAAACGCACTGTAATTCAGCAAATAATTGAGCGGCAAATAACGTCCTCGTGTGCTTTCTGCGAACGCCAACGAAAGGGCCAAAATGGCGGGCGATTATATATGAGGTATTTATCCAGCCTCAGGAAATGCTTTACATCTTCATCAGCGAATCACAAGACGCACACGTTTAAATGTAGCAGACCTGCAACGTGGTTGGCTGCCGGAAATTAGAGCGACGGGACTATACTATTCCTTTATACATTTAAATAAACACAGTTTGCATGTTCTACGTTTTCTATTCCCGAATTTCAACTTAGCTACTCGTATATTCTATACCAGGAGTCGGCAGAACGTCAACGTCATATGAAACGCAACCCGCCTTGCAAGACGAGGGGAGGTAGAAAGCAGTAGGCTGGGGGGCGGAGAGGAGAGGACTGAACCTCGCCCTTCGTATAGTCTGGAAATAAGTAACCGAACTTTATGTCGTCTTAGCATCCTTCTGATGGATTTGAAATTACTCATCAGCCTATCACGATGTTTTAATTACTGAAGCGAAATCTGGTTCTCCATCATAAGTTTCAAATTGTAATTGCTCAAATGAATGCTGGTCCGTCAATAGGGAGCGCGCTTTTTATTTAACGTGTTTCATTTTTTAAAGATATTGCTCACATAATATAAGTCGAAGCGAACATTGAAATAAACCTAGCACAAAATGACCTCAGGAGTGAATATTTTGAATTGTAGTGAATTTTCGGGAAATGTTTAAATCTTGAGAAATTTTCCCTTACGTAGGCTTCTCTGCAAAGTCTGAAAATTTTATAATATTAGAAAATTATATTCGGCAACGCTTTTTTTCCTTAATCAGTATCATCTTACCTCCTCATACTCATCCTCTTTCACAATAGCCCTGCCAAGACTCTGGAATTCGTTACCTGCTAGCATCAGGGACTGTCGAAATAAAATTCAATTCAAACGCAAACTTACTAGGCACTTGGTCAGTAATTGAGACTCGTTCAGACATGGTTTCTTATAAATAGTTCTCTTAATCTATCACAAAATATTTCAATATCCGTTAATTTCATCACTATAGAATTTTGTTATTGTAGGTTTAATTTGTAATTTAGTAAATACAAAAATATTCTTTGTTCTTAACTTCTATGATAAAATATCTAGCTTTCATTAATCAGGTATTCTTGTAGTACTTTAATTTTTATTGTAATTGTAATTGTAAATTTAATATTAATTGTAATCTTATTGTTCATGTTATAGTTGTAATCCCCTGGTAGAGCGGCAGAGAAGGCCTGACGGCCTTATCTCTACCAGGTTAAATAAATAAATACTAATACTAATATTATGGCAAAGTACACGTGCCAATGAAGTTTTGTATAATGTCTCTTTATGGTGGTAATATGAAATCCTTTAAGTAGTTTAGAACATAAACATTTTACATTTTCTTTCTGTGCATAACGATAATCTATCTTCCCATATATTCGTTTTGCTGCACTCTTTACGTTTAATGGTTTGGAAACAAACATGCCGATCGCCAGTTACGTAGACTATGTACTCTGCCTGTCCTAAGTGGAGTGAGTGCGTGTGGAGCAGTAGTGTCAGAGTTGTAAGCTCCAAAACCGGTTGTGTAGCTAGAGTCGGAGCGTGAAATGGCTTATGTCTGTAGAAACACCGGAGCACGCAACGAGTCTAGTGGAGCGCTCCGCTCCGTTTAGGCTCTGTGTGACAACGCTGGTGTGGAGGGATGCATTAGTGAACTGCCCCTGTATGACGTAAGATCCCGCTTGCTGCATGAAATGCCGACCGCTGTTCTATACCATCAGCGAAATTTGTTCGACTTAATTTAAATTATGGAATTAGGAATTTATATTAACATGCCATAGTCCGAATATTTAAATTGCAACGCGCTTTGATTACAGACGCAAGGTATCATCTACTAAAGAATTAAAACAATGTCATCAGCTTCTTTTTACCATGTATTAGTTGCAAATCTACTTCATCATCCGGAACAATCGAACAGGTTACGTAACGGAATAGCCCACATGATATCCTAGGTTAGAATCTCTATATTTCTTTCGTGACAGAACCTGGGTCCTATCTCGGTGGCTCCATAGGAATTTGTGGTAGGCAAAGACTGTGTTTGGTGATAGATTTACGCGAAGCTTTCCCGTTTCCCCTACCGGTATCACATCACTGCCCCATTAATCATAATCATGATTAGGGACAGACAAAAATATAAAATTTTATATTCTGAATCACTCCTGCTAGCGGTGTGGAAACAATGACTTTTGACATTAATTGCATTCTACAAACTGTCAATCGTATGAGAAATTTTCATATTAAAAAACCCTTCATAATTTTTTTTCTCCATATTTTGCATAATTTTCCTCTCCGTTAATATTTCTATAACTATTACTTAACCGGCCTTTACAGATATTATAAGGCCACAGTAGAGGTTTTTTCAGGAAACAGCTGAAAAATCCAAGCTATCCATTCCACTAACACTCTGGGATTCTCAAGGGCAAGTGAAATCTCCAAATTCCCCTGAAGAATCACTGAATTCGAGAAGCCAAAACAAAATAAATGGCTCTTACTGTCCGTCCGAACGGTTATGTCGCATCCTGGTTTCCCCTACCCGTTTCTGCTGTGGCTAATGGCTGGGCTGTTCTTTCCTGGAAATATTTGGCGTACGGAATTGAAAGAGCTATGTAATATTAGGCCTATTGTGATGTACCGAAGTACATATAATATTTCCGTGCAGGAATTCTGCGTTACCATATGATGAAGGATGGCTTAGTGGATAAAGCGTCAGCACGTAGAGCTAAAAACCCGGGTTCGAGTCCCGGTGCCGGAGAGAATTTTTCTCTGTTCTATCCATCCTTCATCATAAAGGAACGCAGAATTCCTGCACGCAAATATAATATGTACTTCGATACATCATAATAATATGATATGATGTAGGTAATCAATCACTTAGTGATTCAAGACAGTGCTCATCCCGTCGGATTCCGGCCACTTTGTCACTCGTAGTGAGTGCACCTCTGTACATAGTGCGTTGGACATTGTGCCACTGTCACATATTCTGTGACACAGTACATGAGGGTAGACCACCAAATGAAAAACTGAGAGATAGAACTTAAACTGAAGGAATTCTATCAGGCATCGGAACTGAAATCCAGTGTGGCTTAGTGAATAAAGCGTCAGTACGTAGAGCTGAAAACCCGGGTTCGAGTCCCAGTGCCGGAGAGAATTTCTCTTTTTTTTTTGTAGGCCTAGGTTGTTTTACGGCGCTTTATCAACATCTCAGGTTATTTAGTGTCTGAATGAGATGGTGATAATGCCGGTGAAATGAGTCCGGGGTCCAGCACCGAAAGTTACCAAGCATTTGCTCATATTGGGATGAGGGAAAACCCCGGAAAAAACCTCAACCAGGTAACTTGCCCCGACCGGGAATCGAACCCGGGCCACCTGGTTTCGCGGCCAGACGCGCTTACCGTTACTCCAGGTGTGGACTTTTCTCTGTTCTAGCCATCCTTCATTATTATTTTTTAGTTCTCTTCAGTGTAAAAAAAATGAATTACCTAGTTCTAGTATTCAGGTCAGGATTTGACTATACTATAAACTATTAAATTATGCAAATTTATTTTAATTTATTTCATAGCAATATTAAATACGGACACAAGAACACAACTATTAATCTCTAAAGGCTTTAACGTTGAAATATTTATTTTATATTATCGTAGTTAGCCAACTTTTCTTCATATTATATCTGTCTCTAATAATTAGGGCTAGGATTTTGATGACCTATAAATCATGAAAAAATGTCCTAAAAACAATGCATTTATGACCTAAAAATCTTTCAAAAATGCCCTTATAAATGCCCTAAAAATTGATCTTACATAATTCCCTTAGGAGGAAAAGAGGTTTTGTACTAAATATTTAGACTAGTAATTAAATTAAATTCTAGTACCAACATTTAAGTTTATTTAATTTTACATAATTTTTTCTAAGTAGTACCCTTTAATTAATTATTTCACCTGATGTAGTTTCCATGTAGTCCACCACAAGGTCACTCTTATCCGGAATTAGCAGGTATAGAGGAGTCTATATTAAGGGGTGGTTGGAGTGTGCTACGTTAAAATGCAATATTTGTGTAGAAAAACGATTAAAATATTATACAAAATAACGGGTATTAGCCACCGGCGTATATAGCTTGGTTGGTTAAGGCGCTTGCCCACCGATCCAGAGTTCCGCTCAGGTGCGGGTTCGATCCCCACTTGGACTGATTATCTGGTTGGGTTTTTTTTTTCCGAGTTTTTTCCCAACCGTAAGAAATGTCACGTAATCTATGGCGAATCCTCGATCTCATCTCGCCAAATATATCGCTATCACCAATTCCATCGATGCTAAATAGCCTCGTAGTTGATACAGCGTCGTTAAATAATGAAGTAAAAAAATAATAGGGATTTATGGCCAAAATTAAATGAAAATAGCTCAAAAATGTCCGAAAAAAAAAAACAAAAGATGCTCTTATGAGTTGAAACAGGCAAAAAATGCAAAAAAAAATGCTCTAACAAATATGTCTTAAAACGTTCAGTTTATCATATAACATATAAATACTGAAGCAGCAATGTTTCTGGCTTACTAGAAAAAAGATGCAATTTCATCAAAATCCTAGCCCTACTAATAATTATCCATCATAGTGGTTCTTTGTAGTGCACGCTATACGGTAAAGAGTCTGCGATTGCGGCATGTCCCTACTAAAGGTGCTCACTTCGATGAATGAAGTGAACACCGCTATTATATAAAAGGTATGTGTTTTGGTTTTCATAGCTTTAAATTGTAAAGTCTCGAACAAGGCAATCGCCGAATCTGTAGTCAGTCTGTTACTGTACCGACAGAGCAGACCCGCCTCCGTACAACATTAAAAGAGGTAGACGGGGGAAAGGGGTTACTATTAACTTGAACTCCAATAAAACTTCCACCACATGGTCTCAAAATCCAGAAACCGGATGTATAAAACGTTCCTGAGATATAAACAGCGCCGCCGCGCCAGTTTCTTCACCTATTCATGCCGCGGCTGTAAGCATACACGTGTTGCCTCCAATTAACACCGTTACGTCTTCATCTGGTTATGTAAGCTGCATCACATGCCGCGTTACGTTCATTTGGATGAAATTGCAACGCTGGAAGCTCGAAAAAACAAAACACGGCATCATTATATTACAATTACGTGAACTTTCTTCATCATATTTTTTTTCGTAACGCTCTTGCACTTGAACAGCAGCCTAATCTACCCACGTATGGATAGCAATTTACAAATCGAAGTTACTGTGGTGTAGGGAGTTGTATTTCTCAGTCTCATGAAATAATATAAATGTATTTAAGGGAACTTGGTCCTGAAATATGCAAATTCCTGCAGATTATACAATTTCATTTACATCACTCAGAAGATTTTAATTAAGGATATGCTAATTTTGAATAAAATATTTTATTTATAAGTTTAATTTTAAGGTCATCTTCTAAGATTTTATTTTATAATTGATAATCAACTGTGCTTAATTATTACATTTTATAAATAACAATATTAATATTTAATTCATTATATGTATTTGCTATTAATTTGCGGATCCTCGTGGTCATCCTTAATTAAGGCATTCTATGCCCAAGGTTGCGGGTTCGATCCCGGGCCAGATCGATGGCATTTAAGTGTGCTCATGTCAGTAGATTTGCTGGCATGTAAAAGAACTCCTGCGGGACAAAATTCCGGCACATCCGGCGACGCTGATATAACCTCTGCAGTTGCAAGCGTCGTTACATAAAACATAACATTTTCCTTAATTAAGGCTGGATGATTTTTCTTTAAATCTCTCTCTCTCTCTCTCTCTCTCTGAGTAATTCCAAGGAAAAACTGTTCCGGGCCGGGTATCGATCCCGGGACCCTTCGCTTAGCGCACGAATGCTCTCCCGACTGAGCTACCCCAGGAACTATACAAGACACCATCACAATTTTTCCTTTATATCCACACAACTCAAATGGGCTGACAAAACGCCAGAACCCAAATTTGAGTGCACACAAATACAGCCTATTTGAGTTGTGATACCAACACAGGCAGTTAGAAAAAGTTATCACAAAAGTTCTCCTAGTCGTCGGTCGTTGGAAGCACACATCGAATGGCTAAGCAAACAACACAGTAAACAACTAAGCAAAAAACGACGCGAACTTAACTCAGCAAAGAACTAAAAACGAAGTAAAGAACTAAAGAAACAACGGAGCAAAGAACTAAACTAAACAATGCAACAAAGAACTAAACAAACATAGCAAGAACTCAACAGAAAAAACCGCAGCAAACAACTGAACAACACAATGCAGCAAAGAACTAAACTAAAGAAACAACGGAGCAAAGAACTAAACTAAACAATGCAACAAAGAACTAAACAAACATAGCAAGAACTCAACAGAAAAAACCGCAGCAAACAACTGAACAACACAATGCAGCAAAGAACTAAACTAAAGAAACAACGGAGCAAAGAACTAAACTAAACAATGCAACAAAGAACTAAACAAACATAGCAAGAACTCAACAGAAAAAACCGCAGCAAACAACTGAACAACACAATGCAGCAAAGAACTAAACTAAAGAAACAACGGAGCAGAGAACTAAACTAAACAAACAACACAGCAAAGAACTAAACTAAACAATACAACAAAGAACTAAACAAACATAGCAAGAACTCAACAAAAAAAAACCGCAGCAAACAACTGAACAACACAAACAATGCAGCAAAGAACTAAACTAAAGAAACAACGGAGCAATGAACTAAACTAAACAAACAACACAGCAAAGAACTAAACTAAACAACACAACAAAGAACTAAACAAACATAGCAAGAACTCAACAAAAAAAACCGCAGCAAACAACTGAACTACACAAACAATGCAGCAAAGAACTAAACTAAAGAAACAACGGAGCAAAGAACTAAACTAAACAAACAACACAGCAAAGAACTAAACTAAACAATGCAACAAAGAACTAAACAAACATAGCAAGAACTCAACAGAAAAAACCGCAGCAAACAACTGAACTACACAAACAATGCAGCAAAGAACTAAACAAAACAAATAATGCATCAAAAAACTAAACAAACAATTTGCAAAAAACAAAATTAAACAACATACTGTATATAACTCAGAATGAAACAACGTAGGAAAGGAATAAATACTGAAAAAAGAATCATGTAAAAGAATGAACATGATAAAGAGTAAAGAAAGATTTTATTTTTATTTTAGCAGGTTATTTTACGACGGTTTATCAACAGCTTAGGTTATTTAGCGTCTGAATGAGATGAAGGTGATAATGCCGGTGAAATGAGTCCAGGGTCCAGCACCGAAAGTTACCCAGAATTTGCTCTTATTGGGTTGAGGGAAAACCCCGGAAAAAACCTCAACCAGGTAACTTGTCCCGACCAGGAATCGAACCCGGGCCACCTGGTTTCGCGGCAAGACGTGCTAACCGTTACTCCACAGGTGTGGACCGTAAAGAAAGAAAGAGGAATAGAATAAATTAAGGAAATTTGAAAGAAACGAATGGAACGATAGGAAGATAGAACTAGGAAAGACATCGACGCAAATATATTTCTGCCACATATTTCGATTTGCATTTTTCAGACGTGACCTGGTCCTTGACACTGGAATGTGCCACTGACCCTCACTGATTCGTCGGCAGTAACGGAGCCACAACATCCATGTCCTTAAGTGCAAGCCCGCGTTATTTTCACTGCGTGAATGGCCAGTCTCATAATTATTAGGCCTACTAAGGCCCGACTGTATAAACCATTTAATCTTAGATCAGAGGTTAAATTGACCCTTGTTTCAGCTGAACTTGGAATTTTGTGTTGTATAAAGTCTAATCTGAGATTAATTTGTCTCAAACTAAAGTCAACTTTGACTGAAGAAATTTGTCCGATTAAGTTAAATGATCCAAGTTCAGTTATTTCTTTTCTGTTTGAAATATACGAGTGACAGATTGTGCAAATAAAATATCCATTATTATTAATATTAATAGATATGTTAGGTACATATATATATATATATATATATATATATATATATATATATATATATATATTTCTTTAAATTTCTTGCCTTAATACACAAACATTCTTACATTTTATAAGGCTTTATCGTGTTCAGCAGCATCAAATAACATAACCTATAATTATATTATGTTTATAACAACCATTAATTATTAATGGATATGATAGGTACATTCATAAATATTCAATTAACTGTATTACTAAAGGAAAATTGTCGTTTTATAAAGCTTTATTATGTTTAGCAGTATCAAACCCATAACATGATAACAACTTGGAGAACAGTCAACCTTCTTCTTATTGTCCGCCATTATTTACATAGCACAAAAAAACCAGTGTCTCCAACAGAGTGTAATACGGAAAGTCGCGAAAAAGTAGTTGTAAAGTCGCTAGATTTCTCATTATCAACAAAGAAAGATTAAATTTTGTCACTATGGGGTGCTAAAAGGGTCACCAAATCCCTATTTAAGCAATATAAAAGTTTTAAAGTCGCTAGATTGGCAACACTGAACAAACCTGTGTAACATGGTCCGCGCATCACGTATTTCACCTGTTTATGCGATGTTGCCAAATCCTTTTCACGTGAACTTAGACTGCATTTGAACCGAGGTAATTTGATCGCAGAAAAGTTTTATACAATAAAAGAAGTGTCTGAACTCGGTTCACTTTTAGATCTTCGATCAAAGTTGATCTTTAGTCAGGGAGCGTTATACAATTGGGCCTAAATATGCTACGGTATTTCACCGTCTGAGTTGAGACCTTAGGAAAAATGGCGTTTCTTTCGAACGATGCAGCCTGTTCGTACAATTAAGTACCCTCGCAGTCAAGGCTTTTGGGACAATCACAAAATTATCGATCAGTTTTCGGGGGATGTTGTTCATTCCCAATATGCCACATTTATTTTATGCTAGTTAATCATTTCCTGCAATATAGAATTTTCCTGTACTAAATAATCTCGACGGTAACGAATGTTCAACTTCAAACAAATTACGAAACGAAACGAACTAGAATTACCGCATATCCTCATTTGGTGGGACAAATTAGTCTCTATTTTCGATTTTCGACTAAATTATGACTAGCACTGTTGCGGTTTCAGTTTTGAGAAACAAGTTTTTTTTTTTTTTTTTTTTTTTTTTTTTCAGAAGGCTGCAATTACTAACAAAAATTGTTTCATTTTAGTGGCAATGAGATTGTCCATACTTCAACAGATCGTAAATTTACTTTAAATTTCTCAAAATTTGAATCACTATTCCAAAGTAATGTGAATGATTTTCCACTTCGAGGATATAAACTTACACTTAGTATTTTATAACTCTGATAATCAACAGAAAGTAAATAGAGTCCTTTGTAGAACAAAATACACTATTACTGAAAAAAGTACAACTCTTTTTTTTTTTAATTCACCAGGAAACAATCTTATAGATAAAATTAGAGGAGAAAGAAATAAACCTCATATAAATTCTGTTGAAAATCAATACTTTATCAAAACTTAATGTGTACTTCAATTTGCCACCAACTATTAGAAATTAATCGCTGCAGCAAATAATAATAATAATAATAATAATAATAATAATAATAATAATAAAGTAATTAAAGACTGCTCCATCATTTAAGAACTGCGGTAAATGTTAAATCCATGTTCTAATAATGATTTTTGCACAATAGTGTGTTTTTTCGTCGTTACAGAAAACGGCCGCCACTACTAAGTTGATTTTACTGAATTCAGAGTTGCCAACCTATGTAAATATGTTGAAATATTACAAATAACTGATCTAGGTTTGTAATTAAAACTACTCCTGCCATTTACTGACCCTTATGAGAAACTTCTTGCTGAGAATCAGTTCGCTTTCATAGTCAAACGTACTGTATATTAATATTTTTAAAAATATTATTTTCAAAATATACTAACGTGCAAAAAAATACTGTACAATACACGTTTGTGACGTGCATTACAAAAACTCGGGAACTGAAAAACTCGCTCTGCTCATTTTTCAAAGCTTTTCCTCGATTTTGTAAAAAGAACTTCCCAACCTTGTATCGTAATATACTGTTGTTATATTTCACATCATTATTTTACAGTTCAACATCTTTATTTACATTCATAGTCACATACTGAGTAGGCCTACTGGTTAAATATATCTTTATCAAACGTTAAACTGCAAGTACAACATGTGTTCCTCCTTCAAGAATTTAAAATGTAGCAATTCTAAAACACACTTTAATATCTCTACCATATGAAGTTCTGGGTTACTGTTGTTGTGGACGTGAACCCGTAAATAAACGTTCACTAAAGGCTGGTTCACAATAAACCGGAAACGAGAATCGGAACGAAAACGAAAACTGTAAAATTGTTAAAATGTGTACATTTAAATGAGAGCATTCACAATTAACGAAAAGCTTGCCGGAGCCCGGGATCGGGAACGGAAAGTTAGCCAAGTTTCAACTTTGGCGTTCACGTTTCCGATCACAGCCCACTATATTCATTCTATTGCCATCTGAAAGCTATTTTGTCGTCGTATATTTTGTAGCAAGAAGACCGTGACATAACCTATGCATTATTTTGTTCTGTGCTGTGCATCATGGAGCAAGTTTTATTTGATGAGATTCTAATATTGAGTGTTGAGGAAAATCCTCACGTTTACGATAAGCGGCGGCGAGAATACGTGGCTTTCAATAGCTGTATCTTTGAACACCGTACTGTATTGGTTGTATTACACATTACATACCTATTCATGCTTCAATTCAATAACTACTGTTGTGTTCATTTTTGTTCTATTACAAATGTTTCTTCTCTAATTATTTTACGTTATGGTAGACTTAAAATAGATTGTGATAATAAAGATGCATGGGCATATTTATAGTACCGTACCTAATGAAATGTTTCAATTGAAATTTCGAAGTTGGTTAATCTGTGTTTATGTTGGCTGCCTTGTACTCATGAGAGAACGCCATTGGTCAATTATACACAAATAACATCAGAATGCGTAATATCGACTTTACATATCGTCATTGACATGCATATCGATATGCATAGTCGTCTACGTTCTCGGTTTATTGTGAATAAAAAATTTTCATATTCACGTCCTCTGTTTCTCGTTTTCATTCTGGTTCTCGTTCCTGGTTTATTGTGAACCAGCCTTAATTCATTGCCTACAAAATATGTTACACCAGGTGGTCCGTTTCCGCGAACAAATTCATACTGGTGGAGTGTTGGTAGACCCAGAGAAAACCTGTAACGCCTGCTTTGTCCACCATAAATTCCATTACTACCAGACCGGGCATCGAGCCGGGGTCATCTAGATCTATGAACAGCGTGCTCTTTTCTCATTCCGAATGTTCGAATTTGATTTCTCGTGTTTCTGTTAACAGATATTCGGTCTTACTAATAAAAAAAAACTCTTATTCAGAATCGTCTTATACAGTGGATATCTTTTATCTGTCCCGGAGAGTTGCCGCTTTCTGCTCCAGGCGACCTTGTGACTAACACGTTGATGACGCAGTTCCCGGTTGGCGATCTCTTTGCTAGACTGGCTGCCGTACGGGGTAGATGCATACTTCAATGCTCTTTAGTTTCTGAGCTGTGCTTAATTATTTGTGTGACGTTAGTGATTAGTGTGTGAAGTATTTAGTTCCAATGCCGTTTTCATTACGTGAGCGTGTATATATTTATAATACATAAAATACAGAAAATCTTGTGCGAAAATGCGAAGTAAGTTCCGACAGAAATTTTCAAATATACCAGTACCTTGTGTACAAACAATAAAAAAACCCTAGCTAAATATTCAAAGAAACAGGTTCAATAAATGATCGCAAAAGACTACATAAGAGCTGAAATGGAGTCAATCAGTGCCGTTGAACTTGTGAAAGTTTCTAATAATTTTGTAAGAAGGTGTCAGCAATTTTCAGCAGTCAACGAAGGACATTTTGAGCATAAAATATGAGCATAGGGTAAGTACAAATAACTGTACAATGCTTGCCTGCCAGGCGAACAGCAGGTGCATGTATAGCGGGAGACAGTCGCTCTGCGGCTGCGACCGGGAAATTCCAACTCTCCGGGACAGTTAAAAGATATTCCCTGTACTTACACAATGAATAGCTCGTTTATAAGTCGTGTAAATTCCTTACTAAATCAAAACATAAGTCGTGTATAACAGTACAACTGTTACACAGCTATGTCATAGTTTCGTCATTACTTCATTACGAAAGGTAATAGAATAGCTGAAGTTCTCTATTGCATCTGATATTGCTAGTGTGCCGCGCTAAGCAGAGATCGTGGATATCCAGAGCAGCACAATCCTTTGCGCCGGAAATGCCGACAAATCAGCCATTGTTATTCCAGCGCGCGCTATTTACAGTATACAATTGTATCGGAAATGAATGTAGATTATGTAGCCTAAATCAGAGTCAAAATATTTTCCATTTTAAGAACCAGGGACACTGGTTGAGTTTTACTTTAAATGCTCCTATCCCAAGCGTATTGTAATGGAATAATAATGGCGCCGATTGCGCTACTCTGGTATCTACGGACTCTGGCGCTAAGTATCGATAGTACAGCTGGGCTTGGTCGACTACCATGCTATATTCTGGTCAAAGAGTACAGCTACAGCAATGTTATTCTAATTACTTTGGTTTGTTCTGTTGTTACAAGGCAACCATCATAAAATGACAATCGATACGAACAGCTGATTTTTTTCTTTATATACAACTCTTAAACAAGGGGTTTCGTGTATATAACTATTGCAAAGCAATTCCCATGTATAGTTACAGACTGTTTATACCTCCATCGCTTATGCATGGTTTATTAGTAACGTTTTCAGTCCAACTCTGCATAAGTCTCGTATAAAAACTATACACGGTTTATTAGTAAGACCGACTATGTTTAAGTTTGCATTATAAACGTAACATTGGAAAATGGAGTAATAGCAGGAAAAAGAGTAATACATTGAAGAATTTTTTTTTTATTTTATTGTGTTATTTTACGACGCTGTATCAACATCTCGGTTATTTAGCGTCTGAATGAAATGAAGGTTATAATGCCGGTGACATGAGTCCGGGGTCCAGCACCGAAAGTTACCCAGCATTTGCTCGTATTAGGTTGAGGGGAAAACCCCGGAAAAAACCTCAACCAGTAACTTGCCCCGACCGGGATTCGAACCCGGGCCACCTGGTTTCGCGGCCAGACGCGCTGGCCGTTACTCCACAGGTGTGGACCACACATTGAAGAAAACCAGCCAATACGCCTCTAACGTTGGTTTGAGAGCTAGAACACGATATTCAAAAACCTAAATGTATGATTTGAAGCTACGTCTCCTTTGCTGACATCACAGTTGCGAACAAACAGGAAGAGCTACAGGAAGGCTTGGATTTTTCAAATTTTTTATTTTTATTTTGCATAGTTTCCATAACGTCTGCGATATAATTAGCATAATATAAAACTCAGTGTCTAATGTTTCCAGGAAAGAAAAGGTGGCGCAATCATAATGTGGCTCAAAGAACTTCCTTGTAGCAGAGATCCAGATAGTAGGCCTATAATAGTTCTGCCTCCCAGTTTCCTGCCAATCGCTCTACTCTGTGCGTAAAAACACTACTACCAATTCCTTTCTTTTATTTTCCCGAGAGCATTGAATTCACTCCAGCCTACTGAATGGTCCTTCAAAAGCCGTGAGTGGAGATCACACGTGATATGATGAATGGGTATCTTCATAACGACAGCATTAAACCTTCGAATGTTGATTTTAGAGTCGACACTTGCATCGTGAACACGTGACTGCAAGTGCGTTGCTGGATAGCGCGCTTTCTGCTCTTTATTGCACACAGGTATAGCGTCAGGTGACGTCATCCGTCAATCGATAATGATGCCATTCTCCCCTTCATGCAGCCCTGAACTGCTGCTGAGGACGAAAGATGTACAAGAAGCACGACAGCGGCTTCACAGCACGAGAAACGTTAACAGAGACTCGGTAACACAGCCATGTCATCAGTCAACCACCTCCGCTGTCGTATCACCACCGCCATTAATGTCGGCGCTACCATGGCAGCCATCCTCATCGATAAAGTGCCTCAGTCCTCATCCTGTCGCATTTTCATAGTTCCTTCATCGTCGCAATGTTGCCTTTTTATAGCACTGTTGCGTTGTCGTATTCTCACAGCCTTCCACGCCGCATGGTTACAATAGTAGCCGCATTGTCGCAATCTTCCTTGTAGCATTGTCGCAGCAGTAGTAGTCGCAATGTCGCATCCTTCCTTGTAGCATTGTCGCAGCAGCAGTCATCGCACTGTCGCAGCCTTCTTTGTAGCACTATCGCAGCAGTAGTAGTCGCAATGTCGCAGCCTTCCTTGTGGCATTGTCGCAGCAGCAGTCATCGCACTGTCGCAGCCTTCTTTGTAGCACTATCGCAGCAGTAGTAGTCGCAATGTCGCAGCCTTCCTTGTGGCATTGTCGCAGCAGCAGTCATCGCACTGTCGCAGCCTTCTTTGTAGCACTATCGCAGCAGTAGTAGTCGCAATGTCGCATCCTTCCTTGTAGCATTGTCGCAGCAGCAGTCATCGCACTGTCGCAGCCTTCTTTGTAGCACTATCGCAGCAGTAGTAGTCGCAATGTCGCAGCCTTCCTTGTGGCATTGTCGCAGCAGCAGTCATCGCACTGTCGCAGCCTTCTTTGTAGCACTATCGCAGCAGTAGTCGTCGCAATGTCGCATCCTTCCTTGTGGCATTGTCGCAGCAGCAGTCATCGCACTGTCGCAGCCTTCTTTGTAGCACTATCGCAGCAGTAGTAGTCGCAATGTCGCAGCCTTCCTTGTAGCACTGTCGCAATCTTCCTTGTAGCATTGTCGCAGCAGTAGTCGTCGCAATGTCGCATCCTTCCTTGTGGCATTGTCGCAGCAGCAGTCATCGCACTGTCGCAGCCTTCTTTGTAGCACTATCGCAGCAGTAGTAGTCGCAATGTCGCAGCCTTCCTTGTAGCACTGTCGCAATCTTCCTTGTAGCATTGTCGCAGCAGTAGTCGTCGCAATGTCGCATCCTTCCTTGTAGCATTGTCGCAGCAGCAGTCATCGCACTGTCGCATCCTTCCTTGTAGCATTGTCGCAGCAGTAGTAGTCGCAATGTCGCAGCCTTCCTTGTAGCACTGTCGCAATCTTCCTTGTAGCATTGTCGCAGCAGTAGTCGTCGCAATGTCGCATCCTTCCTTGTAGCATTGTCGCAGCAGCAGTCATCGCACTGTCGCATCCTTCCTTGTAGCAGTGTCGCAGCAGTAGTAGTCGCAATGTCGCAGCCTTCCTTGTAGCACTGTCGCAATCTTCCTTGTAGCATTGTCGCAGCAGTAGTCGTCGCAATGTCGCATCCTTCCTTGTGGCATTGTCGCAGCAGCAGTCATCGCACTGTCTCAGCCTTCTTTGTAGCACTATCGCAGCAGTAGTAGTCGCAATGTCGCAGCCTTCCTTGTAGCACTGTCGCAATCTTCCTTGTAGCATTGTCGCAGCAGTAGTCGTCGCAATGTCGCATCCTTCCTTGTGGCATTGTCGCAGCAGCAGTCATCGCACTGTCTCAGCCTTCTTTGTAGCACTATCGCAGCAGTAGTAGTCGCAATGTCGCAGCCTTCCTTGTAGCACTGTCGCAATCTTCCTTGTAGCATTGTCGCAGCAGTAGTCGTTGCAATGTCGCATCCTTCCTTGTAGCACTGTCGCAGCAGCAGTCATCGCACTGTCGCAGCCTTCTTTGTAGCACTATCGCAGCAGTAGTAGTCGCAATGTCGCAGCCTTCCTTGTAGCACTGTCGCAATCTTCCTTGTAGCATTGTCGCAGCAGTAGTCGTCGCAATGTCGCATCCTTCCTTGTAGCATTGTCGCAGCAGCAGTCATCGCACTGTCGCATCCTTCCTTGTAGCAGTGTCGCAGCAGTAGTAGTCGCAATGTCGCAGCCTTCCTTGTAGCACTGTCGCAATCTTCCTTGTAGCATTGTCGCAGCAGTAGTCGTCGCAATGTCGCATCCTTCCTTGTGGCATTGTCGCAGCAGCAGTCATCGCACTGTCTCAGCCTTCTTTGTAGCACTATCGCAGCAGTAGTAGTCGCAATGTCGCAGCCTTCCTTGTAGCATTGTCGCAGCAGTAGTCGCAATGTCGCATCATTCCTTGTAGCATTGTCGCAGCAGCAGTCATCGCACTGTCGCATCCTTCCTTGTAGCATTGTCGCAGCAGTAGTAGTCGCAATGTCGCAGCCTTCCTTGTAGCACTGTCGCAATCTTCCTTGTAGCATTGTCGCAGCAGTAGTCGTCGCAATGTCGCATCCTTCCTTGTAGCACTGTCGCAGCAGCAGTCATCGCACTGTCTCAGCCTTCTTTGTAGCACTATCGCAGCAGTAGTAGTCGCAATGTCGCATCCTTCCTTGTAGCACTGTCGCAGCAGCAGTCATCGCACTGTCTCAGCCTTCTTTGTAGCACTATCGCAGCAGTAGTAGTCGCAATGTCGCAGCCTTCCTTGTAGCACTGTCGCAGCAGTAGTCGTCGCAATGTCGCATTCTTCCTTGTAGCATTGTCGCAATACAGTAGTAGTCGTCGCAGCCTTCCTTATAGCACTGTCGCAGCTTATTTTCCTTGGTCGCAAGTATCTCCGCCGCACTGACTTAGGCCCAGCTCTTCCTCGTCGTACTGTAGATAGTATTCATTGTATTTCCCTCGTCATCGTATTGCCTTCACCAACTTCGTACGCCTAATCATATTCGTTGTCGCCTGTCTTCTTAGCTGTCAATACTGTCTTCGACTTGTCGCTGTCTTCTTCGTCAACACTACCTTCATCTTCCTAGACCTAACTTTCGTCACTATTGCAATTGTTTTCTTCAACGTGTCGCCATTATCGTCGTAATCGTAGTCACATATCCAACGACATTATCACTGTCATAGCCACCAATCATCAAGATCCTCATCAATACAGACCGATTATTTAGTCCTGACAGCTCGACGACGCAAAAGAGAGGAAGTAATAGGAGTAGTGGGGAGAGCTCCGGAGTAGAGATAAGGGCAAGCGGTCAGTAAAGGAATGCAGCACATCTTAACTGTATTAGAAACATACCGCTCTACCGCACGCATAACATCCGAGCGCTCTGAAGGCAAGCGACTGACTAACCTAAACAACCCTTGGAGTAATTAAATGGACTCGCCTGACCCAGGCGCACATTGCCGGCGATTCTCAGGACTAAATAATGGTACTGTACCTGTTTACGTAGTAGCTCCGGTTTCAACTTTTAATTTCATCTCAGTCTTGGTCGTAGTAATACAGTGCTCCCACTTGGTTAATATTTATAAAGATATAATGAAATGTGTATTTTTCATTGACAGTATCTCTATTTGTGTCTATGCAAGAGTTTTCCAGTTATGACTTTTGAGTTATGACTACTCCAATTGTATAGATAGACTATATTTTCTGCTTCGTTACTATGTATACAATATGACTAACATTAAATTTTCTATTAATTAATCAATCAATAAATCTGAAAATAATTACTGAATGGGAGGACTTCAGTCACAGTTTCAAACCACGTCAAAGTTTCACGTGTGTTCGATGACACGAAGGTTCAACTAAATTTCATATGTTCAAGGGAAGCCGGTACAGTAAACCACAACCAGACTTACATTTGTAACTTATTCACATCTCATCAACATTTGCATAGATTTTTATTAAATTCTTCACACAATTCTAAGGCTACGAAAATTAAGCATGAAAATGATTAAGTTTTAGTAGCAACAGAAGAATTTTCTAAAAATGTAATATGAAAAGAACAATGAAAAAATAAGCATTTTATGTTCCTTTTCTTCAAAAACCTATTAAAGGTTCAGAATCAAAATTTTACACACATTCTCCCATTGCCCTACCTCTTCTGATAGAATTTCATCGCTGTCAATATTTTACTACTACTACTTACTGGCTTTTAAGGAACCCGGAGGTTCACTGCCGCCCTCACATAAGCCCGCCATTGGTCGCTATCCTGAGCAAGATTAATCCAGTCTCTATCATCATATCCCACCTCCCTCAAATACATTTTAATATTATCTTCCCATCTACATCTCGGCCTCCCCAAAGGTCTTTTTCTCTCCGGTCTCCCAATTAACACTCTATATGCATTTCTGGATTTACCCATACGTGCTACATGCCCCGCCCATCTCAAACATCTGGATTTAATGTTCCTAATTATGTCACGTGAAGACTACAATGCGTGCAGTTCTGTGTTGTATAACTTTCTCCATTCTCCTGTAACTTCATCCCTCTTAGCCCCAAATATTTTCCTAAGAACCTTATTCTCAAACACCCTTTACCTCTGTTCCTCTCTCAAAGTGAGAGTCCAAGTTTCACAGCCATACAGAACAACCGGTAATATAACTGTTTTATAAATTCTAACTTTCAGATTTCTTGACAGCAGACTGGATGATAAAAGCTTCTCAACCGAATAATAACAGGCATTTCCCATATTTATTCTGCGTTTAATTTCCTCCCGAGTATCATTTATATTTGTTACTGTTGCTCCAAGATATTTTTCCACCTCTTCCAAGGATAAATCTCCAACTTTTATAGTTCCAATATATTAAGGATGTTATTTTGCTGATGTTTAATGAGTATAACATGATTACCAACCTAAATTATACGAAATATTTTGGGGGTGCGCCAAAATGAAATATGAGCTTCAAGGGATCCGCGACACTCAAAAGTTTCGGAAAACTGCTGTCCTCGGATTTCATCATTCCCCAGGATATATTTTATTTAATTGGGTTATTTTACGACGCTGTATCAACATCTAGGTTATTTAGCGTCTGAATGCAATGAAGGTGATAATGCCGGTGAAATGAGTCCGAGGTCCAGCACCGAAAGTTACCCAGCATTTGCTCGTATTGGGTTGAGGGAAAACCCCGGAAAAAACCTCAACCAGGTAACTTGCGCCGACCGGGATTCGAACCCGGGCCACCTGGTTTCGCGGCCAGACGCGCTGACCGTTACTCCACAGATATGGACTCCAGGATATAACTATAGTAACAGACATTCGGTACAGAGACAGCCAGCGTCCAAATCATTGGACACGGCACTTTAAAGAGGAAACTAATAAAGTGAAACAATTTATGTACTGAGATCAGAACCAAGACCTTCAGGCACACTAGTTTATAGGGTTATTCGTCAGACTATCCATTAACTTTGCAAACAAGTTTAAACTTATGTAGTCATGAAACCTGGTAACACTAGTTTCAGAAAGTCTTTAGGGGGGAGGGGCAGAATGGTGGGGCTGACTGTCTACGGCTATAGCCTCGTGTGTGTGTGTGTGTGTGTGTGTGTGTGTGTGTGTGTGTGTGTGTGTGTGTCCATTCTTCTAACCCAGCGTTTCTCAAACTATGGTCCGCGGACCACCTGCGGTCCTCGAGGACTGCCCTTGTGGTCCTTCAAAAAACACAGAAGAAAAAATAAAATTCAAACTAATTGCGTATCACACTGTAGCTTAAAATCTTAGAGTTTGGAAATGGCACACATGGCAATCGAATTTCACTTTTTCTCCCAGTACTGTCATTTTATGAAATTTATTAGCCTACCCGTCTATCGACGCCCCACTCTACTCTCAGCAACAAAAGAGAGATCTAAAGCACTATATACCTGGTGTTTCTCGACATATTTTCCCTGCACATCTGGCGCCGCGCCTGTAAACCAGCCAGGGACCACCCGAATTCATAAGAGGACCAAAGTACCGAATCTTAATTCAATTTTAAAATATAATTATACTGGTATTAAAATATGTTACGAAAATGATAAATTTGCTTTCGAGGGAACAAGAGTCAGGTGGTCCGCGGAACTGTTTTGACTTTAAAAAGTGGTCCCCACTTCAAAAAAGTTTGAGAAACGCTGTTCTAACCCTACAATCTGTTATGGGTTTCATAAAAAGATCGCATTTCCCGTTTACGACCTCCATCTCCTTATCAAACTCCACTTATTTTAGTCAAACGTATTCTGGTTTTTGAGCATTATATTCTTTAAATGTTCAAGTGTTTTTAACGACCCTGTATAATGTCCTACATGGTGCCTTTTCGCCATTATGATCAAAATTTACACATTTAATGCTCAGAGCACTCCCACTATAAAACATGGTGTTTTGGGACATAAACTGCCGGCAATAAAAGAGGCATTGGTCTCAAGCCGTGAATGAACAAGTTCAGTCTGCTGGCGAAGCACAAACGAATATTTTGTATGCGTTGTTTTGTTTCCAGACGCTTTAGAACCGCAGACATGACGAAAATGGATCGATAACATGACATGCCGGGAATTGAACACTAACCTCCGTGATGGGGTTACAGTCTGACCAAGCAAGGGAGAGTGACAACGCCAGAGCAGAAATGAGGAAGATTGGATTTTGATTGCGTAGCATGCTTATTTGATGGCGGCAATCAGTTGCCAGTTTCTAAACCTAATACGCGGCTGAAACGTTCCAATGACAGTTCAATATTTGCATTGACGAAGTGGGCAAACAAACAACGGATCATTTCATTGAAGACAGGCTTTTTAAGGGGAGAGAATGGTATTTTTTAAAACTATTTTCCTATTTGGTGTAAAATATTAATTTTTTGTATGTAGAGAGCTCATAGCTGTAGCAACTCAACCAAATAAATATACATCTTGATTACACAACTTTTAACACTGTATCACTTCGGAATATGTATGATAGAACTTTCTTGTGTTAAATTTTAACGTACCTTGTTAACATGTTTCGACCTATTTTCGGTCATCTTCAGAACTGGTCGTTGTTGGTCTTGGCGTCTCTTGTTTCCTGTGTGGGTGCGTTCGTATTGTAGTCAACACACAACTCAATTTCAAAACACATACACTCTTCGACTCTACACTACGAACGCACCCACACAGGAAACAAGATGCGCCAAGACCAACGACCAGTTCTGAAGATGACCGAAAATAGGTCGAAACATGTTAACAAGGTACGTTAAAATTTAACACAAGAAAGTTCTTATCATACATATTCCAAATAAATATATTTTGAAAAAAAAAATTGGGGGGCCCAAATTTGAAAAGAAAAAAATATACCCAATGCAGGATTGTACTAAACCCGATATATCTCAACCGTTTTTAAATATAGATTCAAACTGTTTTTTGCAATGTATTTGCAAAAGCATGTTCTACAAACTGCCTGTAACAGAATTTTGATATTAGTCCCTACGTTTGTAAAATAAACAATTAAAATTTAATAACAATTTTCTGATTTCCTTTCTTGCAAACAAACGGACGTATTTTTAAAGTGAAATCAACTAACAAAATTCTGTTACAGAGAAAAGTTTCCCAATAGTCTAAAGAATGTGTGTTCTAAATTTAATGCATGTATCTTTAATAGTGCAGAAATTATATCCATTTTTGTCTGGCAATATAGCAAAAAAATGAAGTTACTGGAAACCAATAAAAGCGGGCGTGTGATTTAAAAATCCATAGCGCACGAAGTTTAACAATGACGTCTCAACATCCGATAAGGGCACAAATACCCACAAAATGTTATGCAATGCATTCCACACATATCAAAGAGTATTTTAAATATTTTTTTTTAATTTAATTTACCGGAAACAACAATAAAAGTGGGCGAGTGATTTAAAAATCCATAACGCAGGAAGTTTAAAAATGGCGACTCAACATCCGATAAGGGCACAAATATCCACAAAATGTTATGCTATGCATTCCACATATATCACAGAGTATTTTAAAGATTTTTTTTTTTAATTTACTCATTTTTCACCAAAAAATACCATCCTCTCCCCTTAAAGTACATAGTATGATCAAGTGGTGATTACTAGATCTCAATGAGAATTGTAACTATACAAAATATTGTATTACTTAGAAATTGACAGCGATATTAAATTTCAGTTAAGGTTTTTTAATACGATCTGAAAATACAAGGTGAGCCAATCAAACGAGTCTTTTCATATTCCTGTCTTTTCAGATGTTGTCGGGTATTTTAGTTGTTACTTGCAACAACCATTCTTCATTCGATAGCATTTGTTTATAATGGATACTTGAACGGGTGAACAACGTGCTTATGCTATTAAGGAATATTACAAAAATGATAGTTTCATTGCTGCAACGGCTATTTCGACGTCGTTACAATATCCATCGCAATGATCCGATACCATCAGCCCATGCAATAAAAATCTGGATTCAGAACTTTGAAGTAACTGATTCTGCGTTAAAGAAGAAGTCCAACAACTAGAAAAAACATGAAACAAAGAATCAGAGAAGCCTGTGGGTCTCTCAGTTGTGCTAAAGTGCAATCACGGATGTTAGGTGATGATCATAACATTGTTTAGCAAAGGGTGGCGTACATTTTGAACACTTACTACGAAGAGTGAACGTACATAACGTTTATACGTTTACTGACCAAGACCAGGGTATTAAGAACCGAGATGTTTCACAATAATGACCATATTGATCGTTTTAGTATTTATACGTAAATTTTAGCAACTGTTTCCCTTAAATTTCTGTAAATAACAAGTACAGTTAATTTTTTTTTTAATTACAACGAACGTGTTTACAGTATGAAACATTGAGCGAAAGACGTAATGGTTTCACGAAGGGAAATCTGAATATTATTTTATTACAGACTTCATCAACAGAGAATAATGGAAATTCACTAGCGTGGTATGTATTCTACCTATTCACCGTATGTCACAAAAAAATTTATAATTGCATAAGGTTTGGGAGAATGCAAAGGAAATCAATTTAAACAGAATATTCATGAGAGGCAAAACCTTATTTTAGCGCAACAGGAAGTTACAGAGTGAAATTAAAATGTTAAGAGTACACCGAAGTGAAAATTTAAAATATTCGACCTACAATTTTTATTTTTACACATGTATTATTTGACGTATAAAATAATAGTATAGGCCCTACGCTCAAATTTTCAGCTCAAGCTCTAATATTTTGTATATTTTTAACATGTTTCATAAAAAAAATAATTAATTTCGATTTTTTAAATCTCTTTTCATAAAAATTATTTTAACAAACTTTTACTATTAGTTAGGCATACTGTCAATAATAATTGGCACGGAAATTGTAAGCGTCCTCATTAGTTTCGTGTAAAAAAAAATATTTTTACTGCAGATCAAATGCGAAACAAAATTGTCACGACCGTACAAATTATTATTATTTTTTTTTTATACTTTTGGAATCCTACTGAAATATCCATGTGAACTTTTATACAGTATAAACTGAGAAAGGTGTGGAAAAAATGTCGTGTAGCTAGCTCAAAATTAGTGGAAGGAAACAGGTTTTGAACATGGGCAAAAATGCAGAAATTAAAAGCCGAGGAAAGGGAGTTAAACATCAGAGACTGCAGAGGATTTAAAGCGCGCACACCTTTGAAAATGACTGCAAATATAAGTGTTCGAAAGGGTGCAAGCCATTGAATTTTTGAGGAGCATCTGTAGACAGAGATTTTTAAGTGTAAAAGAAAATGATATTTTTTCGTGAAAAATATCATTTCAATTCAGTATACTCTTAAGGTGCAGGCTCAGCGCCTATATGTAGGCAACTGTCCTCGTATAAAGAGTTGATGTATAATACCAAGGCCACCTCGGTAACCTGGCTTGATCCTTTGGATTACTTTTTATGTGCACATTTCAAAGAAGTCTTGGCTCTTGTAGCCCGAAATGTAGCTGCGCGCCATATCATTCAGGACACATCAGGGATATTCAAAACGATACAGCAGAATCTCTTACGTGTTTATTTATCGATAGACGAGAATTCCATGCAAATGCATGTTTTTATAGGAACATAGGAATAGCTCAAACTTGGTACTTATCCATTTAACTACTTTCCGGTTCCAAATATGTGTACTTTTTTCAGTTCATGTTTGCATGTTTTGGCCTTTTTGGGGGTTTAAGCATTTTTTTTGCATAATCATGCATATAATATGCATTATATTCAGTTTAAATGCATGTTTTAATGGTTTTGAGTGGACACCTCAGTTTCTCGATTTTATGACCCTTCGTTTAGCTTCAGGAATCAGGACTGAAAATGGAAAAGAAAAAAACTAAGTAACAGAAAAGTCATTCTATGCCTACAAAAACATGTTGACTGACAAGAGCAGGAACCTTAGTTCTTAACTGTTCAAAAAAGAAAAGTCAAGTGAAATAAGAAATTTGGGGAACAAAAATGAAAGTGTATGTTTTAATGTATTTTTCGCTTATCGTGCATGTTTCACAGTTTGATAGTGCATGAAATTCTCGTCTCTATCGAATACAGTGGCCACTACATTGAGCATATGCCTTTGTATAACATTCACGGTATGAAATTTGAACGTTTCCGACGATAGGTCACACCCTCTTCAAGTTTATCCTGTCACCGCCTACAATACTATTAGTTGGAAACATTCTCCAGTTTTATTCTGTACAAATATGAATTATATTTATACACATGTAATACATATTGCATGTATATGTGTACATTTGCTTGCATACATATTCAGGAAAGGCTCGCTTTGGCACAATGGCATTAGGATTGCCAAGCAACCGACTTGTTAGCAATTCTCTACATTCCCCGACGATAACGAGCAGCAGCTTTGAATCTTTCGGCGCACGTGGCAACCCCATTTCCTTTTCTATTATCAACAACGATCGATGTTGTTTTCATGACAATTTGCTGCATCAGCCCTCTTTATATGAAATTAGTTGTGCTCGTTATAAAATTGAAAACGAAGGCGTGTGGCATGATGTGATACGTGGAGGACATTATAATATT
This sequence comes from Periplaneta americana, assembly GCF_040183065.1. Classification (NCBI taxonomy): domain Eukaryota; kingdom Metazoa; phylum Arthropoda; class Insecta; order Blattodea; family Blattidae; genus Periplaneta; species Periplaneta americana. The sequence goes on from NC_091118.1 coordinate 185,016,068, forward strand.
GTTTACGGAGTGAAGAGGAAACAAAATGATGCTCACAAGGAATTGCAAAATGTGTTGGAAAAATGGAGTCATTAGAAGACATGAAATCTGTAACTTCAAAACCGGACAATTACGAGACATGCGTGTCGGTATAAAAACATCCCTCGATCTTACGAGTAACTGACAAAGTTGCCTGTCGATCCGGATTTGCGCTCAGGCGTGGATTCGATTCCCGCTTGGGATTACCTGGTTGGGTTTAATCCGAGGTTTTCGCCAACCGTAAGGCAAATGACAGGTAATCTATGGCGAACCCTCGGCCTCATCTTGCCAAATATCTCGCTATCACCAATCTCATCGACACTAAATAATCGCGTATTTGATACAACGTCGTTAAATAACCAAGTAAAAAAACTGACAAAGTTTTAGTTATATAGGCCTATATTTAGATACTAAAATAAATAAGTCTGAAAACTGAAATAAGTTTCAGAATCGTATCTTTTAATAGTCAAGGAATGTTGATGCATCAATATTATTTGAACATGTTTTATTCTCAAGCAGTAGAAACCGTAACAAACACGGGACAGTGCAGGTAATAGTAAATTAAGTGATCGTTACTTGTATCTTGTGTTCAATTGTCCATTTCTCTTTACATAACATGTTCAAAGATGCCACATTCAACCTCGATGCACGTTGAAGCTCGTGTAGCCAGATACCATGTTGCTAATTTCAGCTGGTTCAAATATTCCGTAATGTGAATATAGTTCTTTCAAACTCGGGCAAGCAAACGCTTCCTTATTTCCACTTTGCAGTTGTAGATCTCGATCTTCAGCAAGTTCCACAAACAATAATCTAATGTAAGGTCGGGTGACTTCAGTGATCAAGATCCAGTGGTACTGGACCATTGACTGGCTGTAATGTGCAGGGATCCCATCTCGTGTTGCCAAAGGAACATCCTCCAAGTATTCTGGTAACACATTTGCAGCAACTGAAGATACCGTGCTCCTGTAAGATGATTATCTAATAGTACATTATGCAACGAGCCTATAATGATAGTAATTAAGACGCGAGGATGTTTATGAAACGAGCGCAAGCGAGTTTCATAATTTTCAAACCAGCGTCTTAATTACCATTATAGGCAAGTTTCATACGACTTTTTATGTTCGACCATATTTCTAACTTGAAATTATTCATAAGTATTCATTTTATTCTTATGTGACTGGGGAGCGAACTGACCTTGTGCAATCTCGTAAATTGTGAGATGTGCGCAGACGCGAAAGTATTGATTTTTTCCGGGCAACGAATGTCGACGACCTTGATATAACCTAGAGAGTAAACTTGATATAACCTTGAAATTGAATTCGACATTGAAAAACGAGATGACAAATTGAATTTATTTGAATATTATTTACAATTAACGCTAATTATTATAGTAACAGGACATAACCTTCTGCGACAGTATTGGATTTCCAGCCTGCGTGACTTTTGCTAGTTGTGTTTCGATTGCATATCCGAGAATAATCGAAAACCTGAACTCTAATGAATAGGTGTACTTTAATGACATGCATTAAAGGACTGCTATCAGGTGTACAATTACTACATTTCGGCATGGTCGAGCATAAAATAACTGAACCAATGAGATGGTCATCAATATGAACTGTGCGGAGGAAGAAAAGGCGACTCATGCAATGTTATTTTCAAATAGCTGTTCCTCAGAAACAATTTGGAATAAGATATGTTCATATAATGTTTTTCCTTTCGAATCTCCCATACCATCACCTCTTAAAGTATGGTTATTTCCACCTGAATCACCCTGTATAATTCTGGTGATATTGAACTGACTTCTACGTTCCCTTTATTATCTTTTGAAGACTAGCCTACTGAAGGTCTTATGGCTTACAGTGACTGATAGTACGGCCAAGTTGTTCTTTCTGTTCCATTTTAAGAATAGGAATAAAGTATTAAGTAGAGTTTGATCAAATTATCCAAAACACCATTCTCACAGATCCATCATTTACTTCATATGACAGATATCTGATCTACGAGTAATACCTATCTCAGGGATCTACAACACACAACCAGACTGCCACAATAAACACCTCACAAACCTTTAACTCGTTGACGCGGTAACTTAGGAACCTTGCTTTGTAATAGACGCGAAGTGTGAGGAATCAACTTTGAATTACTTATTGTTAGCTGTATCATTTTCGAGGATATTTCATCTACGCTGCTTTATTTGGTTCAATTCTTGTTTTAGTAGATTATTTTACGACCCTGTATCAACTTCTCAGGTTATTTAGCGTCCGAATGTGATGAAGGTGATAATGCCTGTGAAATGAGTCCGGCGTCCAGCACCGAAAGTTATCCAGCATTTGCTCAAATTGGGTTGAGGTAAAACCCCGGAAAAACCTCAACCAGGTAACTTGCCCCGACCGGGATTCGAGCCCGGGCCATCTGGTTTCGAGGCCAGACGCGCTAACCGTTATTCTAAAGGTGTGGACTTTGTTTTTACAATGAATGTAAGGAAGGGAAAATCAGGGATAAAAAAATATTTTATGTGCAATTTCGGCATAACATTGGAAGAGTACAGGGGAAAAACATGATAAGTCACGTTTTACTGATTTTTACAGAAGAGCATGTTAAAAACGTTCAAGACCCAATACTGTATGTTCTATTGTCTTTGGGTTATCATTCTTCAAATTTCTTTGGACTAATGAGGTTGTTATTCTGTAGAGTTAAACTACACAAATCTACACTACCCGAGCTATTACATGACATCTAAAACAAAAAATCGATAATTTTGGACTTATCAAGTTTTTCCTCTGTGCTCTTCATTTTCAAATACTGTAATGTAATTAATTATCTAGTCGAAATAATTGATGTTTTCATGTGAAAGAACAGCTATTCTGTCATTTTTGTTATGAATAATGTAAAAATTACAGCGGGTATACACACACACAAAAGATACACATTACCTAGAACTAGTTTAGTTAATTGCGATGACATATAGACCTACTACATGCACGTCAGGCTATCATGAGCATTTACTGCATTGACCAAACTATGGCTATGACGGACTTCATATTTCACGTGCAACATTACAGGATAAGTTGATTCGCAGGTGCTGAAAATGAACGAAATAGTTTAGGGTAAAAAAAAAATGCTGTACACAGACTACATGCCGAAAAATACTTTTACGGTACCAGAGATACTGAAAACATTCTATTTCAGTGAAGATACGGAAACAGATTTTTTCTCCATCTTTATCAACTCCTACAATGAGAAAGTAAAATACTTCAGAAGTTCAAGGAGAAAAAAATGCTTTACGAATTTGGAGGGGGAGAATTTTTGGGCAGACTGAGAAAAAGTAAAGAAAAATAAACTTGAATCCGGTGTGGCTTAGTGGATAAAGCGCTAGCATGTAAAGCTGGAAATCCGGGTTCGAGCCCTGATGGCGGAAAGAATTTTTCTCTGTTCTACCGATTCTTCACAATATGAACACGCAGAATTATTGCACAAACTTATTATGTACTTCGGTACATCATAATAATATAAAGAAATGAAGTATTTTCAGTCAAACTGTAATAATTCCTTTTGTAAATATTTCAAATTTATCACTTTTACAGCATCGCAATACTTCCTTTCACACACCGCTTATGGAAATAAAATATTTTACTGAAAATGGCGGTACAATACCTGACCTAATTATACAGACACACAAAATGGAGTAGTATTAAAAACCGGCCCTAACGATTTTAATGTTTAATTTGTGTGGCGTTATCAGAAGGCATTATCTTAAACTCCAACACAGCTGCGGGTGAATCCTTAAGTGATAAATATACAAGTAGCAGAATGCAGTGGTTCTAATATCAGGTGAGGCAGGGAGTACTATCAAAGTAATTTGATACATCGCTGGCAGGTTCGTTACATTGCAACACGACGGATATAATCCCCGAGTTATACCCCGTTGGTTTCTGGAATCTGACGTACAATGGCGATGACGTCAGTCTTACTGATACCAAGCAAACGAAAATATGATAAATTATAAAGCCCGTGTCTAGATGACGTCCGTGTATACTGATATTTCATGAATTTTAGATCCTCCCCATCCACGTTTAATACAACACAACCGTAACCTCCGTACTCAGAGACATTAAAATATTACGCCGTGGCATTTCGGTCTTGTTGATAAAAATTACATTAAAAGCAAACAGTTTCCTTCAGCTGGAGTCTTCAGCATCAGAGAAACAGACATGTGCGTACCAGATTTCGTTAAAATTAGTTGAGAATGTAGGAGATGTTGCCGTGGTAATAAGGAAGCCGTGCATTATGCTTCATTTCCTTCCGAAACTAGTCTGAAAACAAGCTGAGAAGGCGTACCTCAGGTCTCAAATTTCCGTAAAGTTATTATATTTTCCTATAAAGCAATTTCATTCAAAATTCCAATCTTTCACGTTTTATTACAATAGTCTATTATTCAAAGTTTGAGCTTCAATACGATGTTAGGAACGGTACACTTGCCACTTCTTGTCCGAAGTGCGTCAGTTCAAATCTAGCAAGGGCGGCATGGACAGCACATGCCACTAGCTTCTGTGGTCTAGTGGTTACCATACCATTTTTCCGTTAGTTTGTACGTTTCCTACAAGATGTACATTTCTCAGAACGATTTTAATTTTTCACAGAACGTTCCTTCATATCTATAGGCTACACCGGAACGTGTCATTTAAATGTATGCTCTATTTTTTCTTCAGAAGAGCGTGAGAAAGTTACGGGTGAGAAATGCAAGTTAACACTTAAGATTTTATTAAAATTAACTACTTTGAAAATCCTCACATTAAAATGAAGAAAGAGTATTGGACTACTAACATTTTCGTCTATACTCCTGGTACGAAGAAATACTTGTTGAAATTGTCTATTCAGCATTATCAAGATACGACATACTACAGTCGGTTAAAACAGGAAATCTCCGATAAATTATGGAGGACTTAATTTCCACGGAACTATCCTGAATACTTGTCATGTAGGAAGGCCAAGTTTTCTTACAATTTATTTCAATGGTGTTTTCAACTGCAGTCCTCATTGAAGATAATTTGCAAAGAGTCTGAACAATGTCACGTTAAGATATAAAAAATACCACTCCGGCGGAAAAAAAAGTGATCATAACCCATTAACGTGGGTATAAGAAAAGAATTCTCAGGAAGGTAAACTAGAAAGTGAATGACAGTCAACTGCGAAATGTTACAAAATTTAATGATTTAAACGAAATAGTCTCACAGTCGCGTAATTAGTACTTGAAAACTTTTGTTTTTTTTTTTTTTATGTATGTATTTATTTACACTGCAAGTGGATAAGCACCCGGTGGCAGTAATATAAACAATACACAATAAAATTACAATACAATTAGATACACAATACAATAAGAATACACAATAATTATAATTAATAATAATACATAAAATAACCTAATTAATAAGTGAACCTAATTTTACATTACAAACTACATATGTATAGACTCTACATAAGTTTCACATTGGTACGGATAATAATCTTTCACTTTACTCTCGTCTCACTCACTGCACTGGCATTATGACATTTCACTGACACTTTAGAACACATTTCACTGACACTATATAACACACTTCGCTGACAATATAAATTATCACCGATCGAAACTATTCACTACACTGTAACACCATAACTTCACTGATACAAAAGTTCAAATAAGACATACAATTACACCCTTATTCATACTTCTAAACAAAACCACATTTAAACTAAACTTACAATTCAAACCAAGGGTGTAACTCGTTAGGATAAATAAATACATGTCACCTTAATTTTAATTTAAATTTTATACACAACGTTTTAAGTTATTCTTGAATCTCTTTAAGGCAGGACAGCCCTCAAAGACCGCTGCAGGTAGATCATTCCAATCATTTATAGTTCTATTTAAAAATGAGAATTTACTACATCCGTGAATTACCTAATCCGTTATTTACCTACATCCGTTTCACGAAATACTCTCGAAAACAAACAGATAATCCTTTCAAATAAAATAAAAAATTGAATTTGGCTGTCTTCTGAAACTTTGCGCTACCTTCAAACGACAATCCTACAATTTATTTGCAAGAGCGAAGAGTTTGCACTGGCCTACTAGTTACAATCAGACGAGGATCACAACAGTTTCGCTTAAACTTGTCTTCGAGTGATGTGGTTTTCTGTCTCAAGCACTGATAGTAAGAGAGCATTTTCGACATAAAGAGATATTTTATCTGATAGACGAGTTCGTTTGTCATGTTGTCTGTAAGGTTTCTGACCTCTCTTTGTGGAAGCCGAGTTGCTGGTCTGGAATTTGATGGTCGATTTGTTCGGTCAGTCTTTCCATTAGGATCTTTGTGAAGACCTTGAAGATGATGTTCTCTAGGGCGATGCCTCGATATGAGTCGACGTTATCGGTGGGTACTTTTCCTCAAGAATTTTGATTGATAATATTCAAACCAATTTACGGCTTTAAATATTTTATTTTGGAGGTAAAATTTTTGTATGTGACTACCCTCAGAACTTGGGAGAATATTTAGGTAAATAACAGCTTGAACTACATACTGCGCCATTTTAAAGAGACTATATTGTCAGTCAACTCGAGGAAACTCTGTCGGCTCAGACAAAATATTCAATGAGCACATACGGGACACCAGCATGTTTATGACAGGAAAATCCTCGTAAGAAAACTCTAAGAATTCACAGGAAACGATCCTAATCAGAAATATTCTGACAGAAAACAACGTTCATATAAGTGACTCTGTAATAACATCACGAGAAATAACTCACGACGACGACATGATACTAGAATCAACAGATAAAAGCAAACTACAAGCGGCATTGGATCCCTGAGTGAATGGGCACACAACAGCTTAGAAGTCAACGAAACAAAGACCGTGCAGATGGTGTTCAGAAAAGGAGGGGAAGATAGCAGGAAGTGAATCTATCATATTGAGTGGGGAAAAACTGCAGATTGTGAACAGCTTCAAATACCTTGGGGTAACTTTCTAGACAAATTGAACATGCTTCAACATACATGCAAAAGAAAGGGCAATAGCAGCAACGAAAGCTATTACGAGACAAGGCAACTACAGAAACTGTTCTGGATGCTGCAATGACTTTTCAGAGCAAAAATATCCCCGATTCTCACATACGGCATACATCTCATTTGGCCATATGTATCCAAGAAAGCACTTAGAAGCAGTTAAAGCCAGATTTCTAAAGACAGCTCTGGGAATTTCAATATACAGGGTTTTCCGGGCTAGTGTTACGAACATTCAGGGATGATGGGAAAGGGCACATATATCAATCTGAGATGAGGAACTCTGGTCCGGAAATGACTGAGTCGAAAGTTACAAGCAAAAATAGTTGTGTGGAAATGAAATAATTTTATTCCTCTGTATGCCTTATTTATGTGTACTTATCTGTACATCTTACACATACTGTATTCATATGACGTTGTTTACGTTGTCTACTTACAGTATTCCATTCAGTGTGCTGTCTGAGGGGTGGGGACAGGAAACTACGCTAAAGCAATACAGATAGCGTAATGTGTAACGGACATGGTCGGTCCTGATATGCACGTCTGTAGACAGCAGTGTATGTGTACAAGTTGCAGTGTCCAGTCGATCAGTCCTAGTGAAATGGAGGAGTACACGAGAGCGGAATATGCAGACCTGATTTTCCAATACGGATAAGCTAATGAATGGGAACAGTAGACAAGCTCACAGATTGTATCCGGCGAAGTACCCATGTAGGAGACATTCGGCCCATACCATCTTTCCACGATTGTTCCAAAGGTTAAGGGAAGGAGGGCACGTGGTGCCAAATTACAATTCCATTTCCACATAACTATTTTTGCTTATAACTTTCGACTCAGTCATTTCCGGACCAGGGTTCCTTATCTCAAATTGATACATGTGCCCTTCGTCATCATCCCTGAAAGTTTGTAACACCAGCCCGGAAACTTCCTGTATACACCATCACGACTAGCTTACGAGCTTGCCTGGAAAACCTTCATTGAGGATGTTCGAACACAACTGCTGCTGCCATCTTCAGAACGAGCTGAAGAGCTACTCGAACGAAGAAAGAAAAGAGATGAGATCTCGCAGGAAACCTTCGCAACGGATGCCATGAGAGATAGAAATTGGACAGGACCAAACTGCGATCTGCGCAGCGCCCTCACAAGTCCTCGGATTCCACCACAAGATGCGCAAAGCCAGGATTCCACGAGCCAACAGAACAATGTGTGTGAAATCTGTGCAAGAAACGTTGTAGCCGCTACCATTTCACTATATGTCTCAACAGAACAAGGTCTCTGAAATACTACAGCAAAGAATAACCGCGCAATAACTATACAATCTGCACATTTGTGCACATTCCTTGTTATTATTACCTCAAACTGAATTGTATTTATACGAGAAATAAAAAAACAATGAAATATAAGTATCAACAAACGTATATAATAAAATATGTCAGTATTTTTACATACGTAGTCAGTGGGTAAGTGGGATACGTTACTCTTGAGGTGGGGTACGCGTACCATAGACTGAATACCACTCTAACAAAACCTTGTATTGGGAACATATCATACTGACAGAGCAGTACAGTAGTATCTAACGATGTATTTAACTGCAGAGGTTATCCAGTTTCGAAATTCTACATGGGCGACAAATGTCGCCTGAAACTATCATGGGACAGTTGCCTGAAACTATCATGGAAAGTAAGTACCATAAATCTACGACACGGGACCCACAGTTTTATTTCCCTCCAATCTATCGCCTCCGCCGGGTCTGAATTCGTGAAGCTCTGATCCAAACGCTAGCATAGTATCCGCTACATCACCATTGAGGACAACAGGACAGTAGATTATAACCGTCCAGATATAGTTTTATCACACAAATGAGTATCTCAGGTCACAGCATCTGTTAGAATTCCCTTTAACGACAGATTTAATGGAACTAGAAATTCATAAATATCACAACCAAGAGCATACGGTAACTACGATAGGTGAAAACAGTGTCAATATAATCACATTAGTGGAGGAAATGTCTCGTGTCTTCGAACACCTGGAGGAAATTGGACTCCAGGAAGAATGTCATGTCAATTCAAAGAACTACAAATCCTCCAGAGGTGTCACATTGTCCGGAAGTTCTTTGCACTCGAATGAACTGGACTCCTCAGCTGTGACTCATCCAGTAAAACAGTGACACAAGCCACGAAATTTAATAATAATAATAATAATAATAATAATAATAATAATAATAAAATGACAGACATTGCATACAAGTTAAATGTATGAAACTACAATACTGAAAGAGGTTTGTTGTTCGATTCCATGCGGTTGAGTTTTCAACATCAGTCACGTCAACCTATATCCAAGCCGTCGTAACTATGCACTCGACAGTTGTCATTTCCATTTGTGTTGGCAATTCTTCCCATGAAAAAATTGAACACTGTGCGGTAGTCTTCTGAACCAATAAGAACGTAGCATTTTCTATCAGTTTCAGCAGCTGCTGCTATACGTAGCCCTGCTGTGTTGACGGTTCACTACATGCTGTGTTACATGGTATTGCTACCATGAGCGTAATTTGTGTTAGTGTTACATAATTTGTAACCTTGCTGTACAATGTAGCAAAAAAAAAAAAATACTCCGTTTAGAGAATGTTAACTCACGGTATCACAGTTCTTTAAGTAAAGCCGTAGCATTAAACGAAGTCAGTATTGGTTGGAAGGACTGTCAGCTGTTACGTAGTGGTCATTGTGGCAAGAGATCAGGTACACAGTTACAACAGTTTGGGTATAGATTTAAATGACCACATATTGTGCTCGGTATGTAAATTTAGTTATACCCTGTTGTTTGGACTAACGTTATAACTATGCATTTGCCAGCTGTCGTTTTCATTTGTGTTGACAATTCTTCTCATGAAAAAATTGAACACTGTCTTCTGAACCAATAAGAACGTAGCATTTTCTATCAGTTTCAGCTGCTGCTACGCGCAGCCCTGCTGTGTTGTCGGTTTACTACATGCTGTGTTACATGATATTACTACTATGTGCGTAATTTGTGTTAGTGTTAGATAATTTGTAGCTTTGCTGTGCACTGTAGCAAAAAAACTCAGTTCAGGGTGTTCACGGTGGCAGAATTCTTTGCGTAAAGCCGTAGCGTTATGTGAATCGAGCTTAAACAATCAGACGTCAGAACTAGTGGGAAGGACTGTCAGCTGTTGCGTAGTGGTCATTGTGACAACGACGCATCTCGCAAAGCTATCAGGTGCACAGTTACAACAGTTTGGGTATAGATTTAAATGACCACCTAATGTGCTCGATATGTAAATTTAGTTATGCTCAGTTGTTTGGACTAACCAAACGAAAAGTACCTAACAGAGTAGGCAAACCTTCACTTTAGGTCTTTGATAACATGACACTGATGAACAGGCTTCGAGACTTCGGACCCGATAGAGCAGTTCAGTGGGAAATCCGCATAACGGCGTACTGAGTATAGTGGTAAAGCGTACAGTGGGTGGGGGTACTATAGAATGAATGACAAATACGAAAAGGAAAACGCTCTGGATTTGAAGGTTCTGACGAATCATTTGGTTTTCATACAAACTGTGTCTGAAACTATTACACGGTTAGAAGTCAGAGCAAGAGATCCCGGAAGCCCTTAAATTAATTTAGAAAATGATGCAGAGAATTAATGAGACACCAAGTACACAGGTTACTGACCGTCTAAAACAGAAGTGGAAATCAATTTTATGTAAAAATAACGGATATGGAACATTGTGTAACATAAACAGTAAATTAGTGGACATAGAGTCACCCGAGAATAAAGGACTGTCTCTTAGAGAATGCAATGATGTTAGGTTTTTTCATTTTGCTCCTATCACGTCATGCGACGTAGAGCGCAGCTTTCTACAGTACAAACTTCGGCAGATAACCGAAAAAAGATTTACGTTTGAGACACTGAGAATGTATCTTGTAGTAAGTACATTGCAATTCGGTACTGTAACTGTTCTTCCTAAAGACGACCAATAGGATAAATGAAAAAATTAAAGTTGCTACATGCTTATTTCCACCATTAACATTGTGTATAATTAAACACAAATGCTTATAAAGACAGGAGAATAAATGTTTTTCACATTCTTTTGACATTGTCATTGTGTAATGTCTATTTACTTTCAGAATGTACATGTGTGTGTTTCCCCATACTACCGTACTCTACTCTAAATAGCAACGTTGTTACCTCAACACATCTTTATCTACCTGCAGCGAATCAACAACCTATAGCGCATGCACAGTAAACTTATTGTATCGGGTCCAAAGTCTCGAAGCCTGCTGATGAATGAACATGCTATCAGTTCTTAAACGTCGGAAATATTGTCTCTACATACGGCATGACACCCAAATTATTCTCCTGAATCTTACACGTGCTTTTGAACATTAAGCAAAAGAAGGTCACAATCGCCACTTCAAGTACGTCATGAAAAGTATTTCACGACCTTCAAGTACAGAAGATATTCTAAGTGGATGAGAGATGAAATGACCATGGAGCAACAGTGGAATAAGACATTAAGCACCCCGACAGCAGAGCCTTTACCTGCAGTCGCTATGTCTCATAGGAACATGACCACCGAACAAAAGCAATTAGATCCATTTCCGCGGAGTAGTCATCATTTAGCTGAACGCTAATTACTATTATTGTAATGAGAGCAGCTGCTCTTACAGTCTCAATCGCATTGCATTCATTTCATAATTATTCTCATTGCCACTGCTGCCTCTTGCTAACAATTATTAAACAGATGAGCATACTCATGCCGAACTAAGCGACTCTGGCTTGCTCATATACCGAGTGTAACTGGATTCTGATAGACTCCAAGTATATTTTACAGTTATGCTACGATTTACGACATTTACGTGAAACTTGTGGAAGTGTTTATGTGATATAAAACACACAAACAATTGCAAGTGTTATTTAAATATTATTTCCGGTTAAACTGGAAATGACGTTACCTTAGTTCAAATAAAACACACTTTTATTTTTGTACATTTTTTACTAGTCTTTAAAGTCAGAATGTAATGATGTGTAACATGTATGCTCCAAGCTTGAATTGATAGTCTCTTGTTTAAGGCTATGGATCTGCGAAATTTCTAACTTCTACATTTTTACACCAATTAATCTGAAACTTTTACCACATATTTCTTACAATGTGGACATGCAAAACGTAAATTTTCACTTCGATATTCCAATTAGTCTATTTATAATTAATTTTTGTTATTTTTTAATACCGAATTATAACTGTCCCAATTTTCAAAGTTTACATAAGTTACATAATCTTTCTTTAAATTTATATTTGCCATTTATTCCGATAGATGTATGTAAAATATGACACATGCTTTTCACATTTTTTTCAAATTACTTTTTGAGAAAAAAATTACCCTTTTATAGTCCCGTCGCTCTAATTTCCGGCAGCCAATCGCGTTGCAGGTCGGCTACATTTAAACGTGTGCGTCTTGTGATTCGCTTATGAAGACATTCATTTCTTAAGGCTCGATAAATGCTTAATATAATCGCCCGCCATTTTGGCGCTTTCGTTGGCGTTCGCAGAAAGCACACGAGGACGTTATTTGCCGCTCAATTATTTGCTGAATTACAGTGCGTTTGATTTATTATCATAGGAGCTACGACATGATAATGTTTAACGGTGTGGCAAATAGATTCCTCGTATGGTAGCTCGGCAACGAAAGAACAAAAATGGCGAACGATACTACCTACCTAGACTTTATAGAACCTTTACTTCCTAAGACGTAAGCAAAGAGGAGTCACGCCGGGAATAACAGCGTCGCGACTATAGTTTGTTTTTCAATTTTTTAAAACTTATCACATCCTCAACATACGGTGATCTGAATACTTTCAATAGCAGAAGAAAACACAGGTTTCAGTTTACCTCACACGTTTTTGTGGACACCTACGCAAAATTTTACTGAGATTGGAGAAAAACTGCATTCATTAGAACATTTTGAATGTTAAAGAATTCAGAAAACTGAAAATCGAGAAAAAGAGTATTAAAGTACAGCATGTACATGATATATACTACCGATATCCTTCCTTCCTATACAGGTCTACCACACACATTTTTCTCCTACATAACAGCGCAAAATATGAACTGAATAAAAAGTAAAATTAGTTAGAATGAAGAACAAAAGTCTGTCAAAATGACAGCTGAGTGTCAGTTTAAAGGACGGCAGCTCCACGCACGTCCTGGTCCCTTTAAATTCGTCCTGAGGGACTTTAAATTGTCATAGGGTCAAAATAAGCACAGATTTAGAAAACTGAAACAATATTTTATTTCTTAGAGTTAAAAAATTCCAGTTTTAATGTGTGTCCCCCCCCCCGTTATTTTCACCGATACATAACAAGCAATAGCTATCTGCTATGGAAGATCGCGTTTTGAAACAAATGAATATTTCTTTACACACTTTGTTACTGCGATGGTAAACAAATTATTACACAGTTATTAAGTAATTAAAACCACTGGTGGTGCAAAATAGAACATTACTATTACACTCATGATGAAAAGGTGAATACGTTATTTATATTTGGCGAGTGCAGAAGAAATGCATAGGACCTGTTTTTGGCCAGCTAAGTCACCCGACTTATCAGTGTTAGACTTCTGTTTTTTCTCGTTAAAAAAATATTGTTTATTCAACACCACCAATGACTTTACTTTATACAAAATCGAGGTACAGGAGCAACAGTCACTAAATCCGTCAGAAATGACATAACGCTGTGCGGGAGGTAATAGAAAGAGCCAAGTTATGTCAGAATGCTGACGACAGATATTTTGAACAAAACACATGAAATTTTGGGTTATTATTTAGATTAGTGTGCTGAAATGTTTTCGTTCTATGTAAAGAACTCACGTTTCAATAAATTATTCAAGATCTATGTTACTTTTATTTTAATGTCATTAACAGACTGACAACCCAAATCTCATTTATGACATCGTTGAACTCAGAAGCTACAGATAGCATGTGAAAGAATATACTGGGTGTTCAACTTGGAATAAGTTTCTGTCATTTAAATAACACTTGCAAATGTTTTGTATTTTAAATCACATAAACATTTCCTCAAATTTCACGTAAATAGTAGCGTAACTTTACTGTAAAATACCGTACATTTGAGATCTCACAGAATCCAGTTACACCCGGTATAGCGAATAGGCGATACAACTGTATGGATTCCCGTGTTCACATACTCCTAAACTTTTGCTACAGTCATCCTATCGAGTTGGTTTCCTGTGCAGTAGCTTCCGTTGCGTCTGCACAGTCGAGGAGAATGACAGCTATAGCGAAATGGATAAACTGTGTGAGGAACGCCAGCTTATGTATGATGGCGTCACAAATACAGTAATAGATTTCTACGATGGACGTCCAATTAGCAACTGTCAACATTCTAACATCATGAGAAATATAAACTGTATTGGACATTTGCTTTGCATTGTGTCAAAGCCACAGACACATCGAACGTTTCGGAGTTGCATAATATCGTTTCTATCATCTGGGAGTGCAGATAAAGAGGAACGTATCTGTTCATTCGTTATCATAAGCTATTCTTCATTATGTGGTCCATGAAAAAAAATGTTATGTTTTATTTAACGACGCTCGAATTGCCGAGGTTATTTCAGCGTAGCCAGTGTGCCGGAATTTTATCAGTAAATCTACTGACATGAGCCTGTCGCATTTAAGCACACTTACCCTAGTACACGACATAACTCTTCACAGATACAAATCATGCATTACGTGGCCCGCCGATATGGTGTGCAATTTGAAATTGGGTCAAAGTCCTCCATTTCTCCGCAGTATGCGGAACCCGAATCACGCAAAATGAAGTGGGCAGGCATTAGACACACACACGGAAGACGACTGTAAAGCGAAGTATAGCAAGGCTGCTGAGCTAGGGGCCTATTTGCAGTGGAAGTGACGACCATACACATAACAGATTCCTTCGTTATCAATTTATTCGGGTATCTCGACTTTTGACAAACGCGTTAAAACTTAAGGCTAGTAACGCGTTAAAACTTAAGAGGAGAATGGTATTTCTTAAAACTTTTTTCCTATTTGGTGTAAAATATTAATATTTTGTATGTAGAGAGCTCATACCTGTAGCAACTCAACCAAATATAAATATTTTGAAACAAAATATTTGGGGGGCCCAAATTTGAAAAAAATGTACCCAATGCAGAATTGTACTAAAACCGATATATCTAAACCGTTTTTAAAGATAGATTCAAACAGTTTTTTGCAATGTATTTGCAAAAGCATGTTCTACAAACTGTCTGTAACAGAATTTTGATATTAGTCCCTATATTTGTAAAATAAACAATTAAAATTTAATAACAATTTTCTGATTTCCTTTCTTGTAAACCAACGGACATATTTTTAAAATGAAATCAATTAACAAAATTCTGTTACAGAGAAAAGTTTCCTAATAGTCGTAAGAATGTGTTCTAAATTTCATGCATGTATCTTTAATAGTTCAGAAATTACATTCATTTTTGTCTGGCAATGTAGCAAAGAAAGTGAAGTTACTGGAAACCGATAAAAGGGGGGCGTGTGATTTAAAAATCCATAGCGCAGGAAGTTTAAAACTGACGTCTCAACATCCGGTAAGGGCACAAATACCCACCAAATGTTATGGAATGCATTTCACATATATCAAAGAGTATTTTAAAGAAAAAAATTTTTTTTGAAAATTTAATTTACCGAAAATAACAATAAAAGTGGGCGAGTGATTTAAAAATCCATAACACAGGAAGTTTAAAAATGGCGACTTAACATCCGATAAGGGCACAAATACCCACAAAATGTTATGCTATGCATTCCACACATATCACAGAGTATTTTAAAGAAAAAAAAATTTAATTTACTCATTTTTTCACCAAAAAATACCATCCTCTCCCCTTAAGGCTAGTAAAGTAACAGACAACACAGGTTCGAAATGTCGTACTTTGCAATAATAGCTGATAGTCTATGCCTGAAACTAATGTAGTCTGCTCTTCAAACTTTCGGTATCATTAAAGTACTCGTATAGTGTTTTCCGTTCGCGAACAGTCTGAGACACCAACTATCAAATGCAAAACTTCTGACTAGTGAATAAGAAAGACTCATTAACTACTTCTGTGATTTCGTTATCTCAATACTTACTTACAAATGGTTTTTAGAGAACCCGCAGGTTCATGCCGTCCTCACATAAGCCCGATATCAGTCCCAATCCTAAGCAAGATAAATCCAGTCCCTACCATCATATCCCACCTCCCTCAAATCCATTTTAATATCCTCCCATCTACGTCTCGGTCTTCCCAAAGGTCTTTTTTCCTCCGACCTCCCAACTTACACTCTATATGTATTTCTGGATTCGCTCATACGTGCTATATGCCCTGCCCATCTCAAACGTCTGGATTTAATGTTCCTAATTACGTCAGGTGAAGAATACAATACTCTGAGTTATGTAACTTTCTTCATTATCCTCTAAATTCATTCCTCTTTGCCCCAAATATTTTCCTAAGCTCCGTATTCTCGAACATCCTTAACCTCTGTTCCTCAAAGTGAGAGTCCAAGTTTCACAAAAATACAGAACAACCCGTAATATAATTGTTTTATAAAATGTAACTTTCAGCTTTTCTGAGAGCAGTTTAGATGACAGAAGCTTCTCAACCGAATAACAACAGGAATTTCTCATATTTATTTTGCGTCTTATTTCCTCCCGAGTGTAATTTATATTTATTTTCTTACTGTTGCTCCAAGATATTTGAATTTTTCCACCTCTTCAAAGGATAAAATTCCAAATTTTTATATTTACATTTCGTACTGCGTTCTGGTCACGAGACATAATCATAATATACTTTGTCTTTTCGGAATTTACTTCCAAACCTATCTCTTTACTTACTTCAAGTAAAATTCCAGTGATTTCCCTAATAGTTTGTGAATTTTATCTTAACATATTCACGTCAACCGTACAGACAAGCAGTTGATGTAACCCGTTCCAAATCTCTTCTATTTTCTTGCACTTTCCTAATGGCATATTCTAGAGCAAAGTTAAAAAGTAAAGGTGATCGTTATCTCAATACGAAAGCAATTTTTCTAGAGACTTTCCAACACAGCATAAAGCTAATTTTTTAATTCATTCATTGTGAACTTTTTGCGTTTATTTTTAGAATTTTCTTAGATTTTTTAAAATTTTGTTGTAAATAATTTAAGGACATTTAAGACATCTCTGGAAGCCGAAAAAAAAAATATTTTTTTTATGGACTTTCCTCATTAGTATGGTGAAAAACGTTTAAATATCTCTAATACCTTTCGAGTTATGATCTAAAACGTGAGACTGTGTCAACAGGCTTTAGACATTTAAATATGGACAAAACCTCTCTTTTCGGCAAGTCTGTCGCTCATTTTCCGCAACTTAAATTTTCTAAATACGTTTTCGTCATAATTTCCACAATCCAAATTTTTTTTAGATAAATTCATGAAACTTTGCGTGTAACCTTTAACACTGTTTTACTATATCAAGTTCTTTTTTAATTAGAAATTCTTTATGTAAAATAATTCAATTTCACAATTCAGTGAAAAAAACGCAAAAAATATATTTTATGTAGCTATATATTTCACTGCTAATGGTAAGATTTATTAACACACTCATTATGAATAAAGCAGAGAAGAAAGCGTTAAAAAATAATCAACATTTTACAAGATATCAACGAAACCAATTTTCCCTGCATCTACCCATTTTAAAATTATAATTACTCTTAAGAATAAAAGTTATTTTATTCTAAACAATGTTTATTAATCTATAAGTATTGCCTAATAGCTATACCAAATCCTAGTGCAAAATTAATTCAGGATACGTAGAAATTAAATTTTGAATTTTAATAAATTTATACTAGCAAAAGGTGCATATACCCCATTGATTCACTTAATTGGTTTTAAAGTCTAATTTTATTTCTTTACAGTCTGAACGGTTAAGCAAACGTCTATTTTAAGTAGCTAAAACTTAAATTTTACGGTCTGAAATATGACTGCCTACTGACAGCTAAAAACAGAAGCGTTTGAAACCAGAAACAGTCTCCAAACCACACCGTCACTATAAAACGATATTCAATGAACACTAACCTTGCTCAAGGCTATTTAAAGAGTAAAATGCGACTTTGAAGGTATTAAAATAAAGCCGCCAACGCTACTCGCCTCTCCGCAGTATTTTGCGCTCACATAATCACCTTAAAGATGACAGAATAGGGCAGAAAGCTTTAAGCTGACGAGATTTTAAATACTCTCTCATGCTGGCTAAGCTACGCACGGCACCGTGGAGGCGTATTAAGAACACTGCATGCATTAATAACACCGACGCTGGATAGAGGTTCGTGGTCAGCACGACACTATTACCAGATGGGCAGCAGCCTCTAACTATATTTACATTAACAAAGTCACATTATTTACAGGAAGGTTTCCCAACTTCAGGTTAAGGTCCTTTATTCATTAAATGCCTTTAGGAGAGTTTATCCAGCTCCATTCATTACCTTTACGTAATTACAGAGTAATCTAATATCAGATGTAACACTGATTCGTTATGCTCTAGCAGTCTCCATTCTTGCTTCTGGATCCAACGTACGCGGGTTCAGTACCCACCGAGAGAGATTTTTAGACATGTAAACTCGGAGACGCCTAATATTAAGCTTACTAGTGTATATTCAAGAGACCCTCTTGTTAAGATCCTGTTCGTTCTCAATTAACAAATATGAACAGGGCCAGGTTTATTTATTTTTTGTGAAAATATTTAAAATTGTTCGTGGAAAATGAATGAAATATCGTATATAGGTTAAAAGCCACAGTAATTTCGTGAAAATATCTTAATTCTTTTTCACCGTGCAATGCCACACACATCTTAAATTAGCAATAATCTTATAATCTACTTTGTATTTGCAACATTCATGGCGAAATAAAGCTGTTAATTATTATTTTATGCCCTTTGTAAATCAACCTGTTACCTATCATACAAATCCTAGTTATCAATGATCCCGTGCAGACCATTAAAGAAAATAATATAATTCGCAATAATTTTCCCCCATACCTATTATTTTGCTGCTGATACCTTCAAAACTAATATAAAATATTTCTTCAAGATGACTTAAAAAGAAAAGAAATGCCCTTTATTCCTCTTTATCGCAGAAATTAGTATTTTTCACAGAACACTACCTGTAAACCCCATATTGCGTCTTTTGTTTTGTTTGAAAGCTAAGATACAAGTTTTGAGGTTTTTAAATTAAGATGTATTTGCAATGAAGTAGAACTACCTAAAAACTAAGGATCAGGGTGAAGTTTACAATAATTTTTACTACTTATCATACTCGTAACTACATTTCAACGCTTCAAAAATTAAAATTATAATATTCTGTCCCGTGTTTACTACTCCCAACTGTACTTCGTACAAAGTGGAAGCAGAAACACACACTTTTATACTATTATTATTATAAGAGGTTAAATATAACTTAGAACACAATTCTAGATGGTACGGCAAAAAGAAAGATTCCTTTCCTCTATATGGGCTATTTCATATGAAATCGATCAGGAAAAAAAACTTCGCATTTTTTATAGCCTACTCTAATTTTTTCCCTACTTATACAAGATGCTGAGGGGAGTGCATTTTCAAAAATATACTATCGAAAGTCAAACGGTTTTCGTATTATTGAGCGACAAATTTAGCGTATTTTATAAAAACAAGCCTCTTTCAGCGCTCAGAACTCTGGAACCATTTACTGCAGAACATTGAACGAGAGCTTATTTTGAAGCTGACATTTGGTAGGTTATGTTAAGAAGTAATCATTCTTATTGTACACAGAGACAGATAATCTGATTTTACTTGCTTTTAGGCTTTTTGGCCATTGTAAAAATGTAAAAAAAAATAGAGAAAAAGCTTGCATTATTAAGAGGGATTCGGCATTGTTTGCTTAGTGGTGTGGCAATAAGTTTCGAGGGTATTAAATAATTATTTCCACACGCCTAGGCTTGAACGGCGCAGTACCGCACGCACTGGCCAAGAGCTGAAGATAAGCGAGCGTTGGGCGTCATTTTACTCCTGTGTTTATGAAAACCTGTGATAAAGCTAGCACAGCCATGACTGCTAGACGACACATCACGTGTTTGTCTTCTCGCCTTGGTTGTCTCGGCTAGCTCCAGTCTCACAGTCAGCTGGTTAGTTCACGCGCGTACTATTTATTTTCTTTATTTGATATTTTCAATACTTTCTTATCAACATACCATCAGTAACAAATATGTTTATTTGTACTTTCAATGCGGAATCTAACTATATATTTTTAAAATAATTTTTCCTAGCCAATGAGGAAAAAATCTAAATTTCTCAATTTCCATAAAAAGTAAGAAAATCTGTTTATATGTCAATATAAACTTTATTAATTTCTCAGCATCATTGGGTGAAAGGGTTTCGGAGCTACAACAGTTTAAAGTTGCTAATTTTATGAAAATACGATAAATTTAAATATTTTTTAATTTAAACACTATGAAGTTCTGATGCCTCAAACTTTGCACAAAGCATTGTATCACAGTTCTCTACGTACAAAAAACGCTTCATTGTATTTAGAAATTGTAATTCGGTCGATTTGAGATGGAATAGCTCATATGAAATCAAATTCATACAATATCGCAACTAAAGTATAATCTAGATAAGTCACACATAAAAGCATGTTATAGGTTTAAGTTCGCATACTAAAAACAAACTTCTATATGTAAAGTTACACCATCAAATTGGAACTATATTTCATGTTACATAGCCCGATCGATATCCATTATACAATTATTATTATTATTCTCCCAAACCATTGCGTAATAACTTGTCAATTTGAATTAAGTATTTAATCACAATTTGCATAGCACACACAGTTTTTAGTTTAACATATTATTCATATGAATATAGGCCTAATGGTTGAACATTGAACTGAAAACGATTGGCAACACATTCCCTTTGCTACTCGACCTGTTTATATTTAAACATAACAGGATCGCCAACATCTAATCACTGATCAGCTGAACACAAATGAGTAATATGGCTACTTTGTCTCCGGGTGAAATTCTAAATCGCCTATTCAAAAAAGATGATATAATAATAATAATAATAATAATAATAATAATAATAATAATAATAATAATGTTATACAAGTGGCAAATTCTATAAAATTGTAAATAATGGATATTCATAATATTTACTTACTTACTGGCTTTTAAGGAACCCGGAGGTTCATTGCCGCCCTCACATAAGACCGCCATTGGTCCCTATCCTGAGCAATATTAATCCAGTCTCTACCATCATATCCCACCTCCCTCAAATACATTAATATTATCTTCCCACCTACGTCTCGGCCTCCCAAAGGTCTTTTTCCCTCCGGCCTCCCAACTAACACACTATATGCATTTCTGGATTCGCCCATACGTGCTACATGTCCTGTCCATCTCAAACGTCTGGATTTTATGTTCCTAATTACATATGTCAGGTGAAGTATACAATGTGTGCAGCTCTGCGTTGTGTAACTTTCTCCATTCTCCTGTAACTTCATCCCTCTTAGCCCCAAATATTTTCCTAAGAACCTTATTCTCAAACACCCTTAATCTCTCTTCCTCTCTCAAAGTGAGAGTCCAAGTTTCACAACCATACAGAACAACCGGTAATATAACTGTTTTATAAATTCTAACTTTCAGATTTTTTGACAGAAGACTACATGACAAAAGCTTCTCAACCGAATAATAACACGCATTTCCCATATTTATTCTGCGTTTAATTTCCTCCCATATTTATTCTGCGTTTAATTTCCTCCCGAGTGTCATTTATATTTATTACTGTTGCTCCAAGATACTTGAATTTTTCTACCTCTTCAAAGGATAAATCTCCAATTTTTATAGTTCCATTTCGTAGAATATTCTGGTCACGAAACATAATCATATACTTAGTCTTTTCGGGATTTACTTCCAACCTTATCGCCTTACTTGCTTCAACTAGAATTTCCGCGTTTTCCCTAATCGTTTGTGGATGTTCTCCTAAAATATTCACGTCATCCGCATAGACAAGAAGCTGATGTAACCCGTTAATTTCTAAACCCTCTGTGTTATCCTGAACTTTCCCAATGGCATATTCTAGAGCGAAGTTTAAAATTGTCAAATTGGCAACACATACAACCAGTTCTTTTCCCATAATTCTCATCGGAACACAGCAATTTTCCAGCCCCAATGCGGCAACTACCCACACTTTCGTGACGTCGATATTAGCTGATGTGGTCAGCACCACTATTCTGTCCCTTTTAAGCCGGAGAAAACCCACGTACTCAAGGCAGAGTGGACCCTGGAATAATTCTAGGCGATGTATGAAAAATACAAACTTCAACCCGAGCACCTCTACTCCGTAGTCTGCAGCTGTACCGACAGAGCAACATCGACTCTGAAACTCTATAATGTTCATAAACGATACAAAAACGACACATATTGAATTACAGAAACATGATGCTGCATCTTTTCACTTAGTACTGTTGGCTAAATGACCCAGTACCCAGCAAGAAGTGTTATGACAGATGCTAATCCATAATTCAAAAGAAGCACGTGTACCGTAGTGTGCAAAATTTATGTAACGTGAAAAGACATATTGAAACCATCAGTGTTCTCTTTAACACTTGTGACGGCCAGTACTATCTAGGACAAAATTCTGTGCTGACTTTGCTAATAAATAAGTAAAATACGTGAAGGCATACGACAAGGTCAACGTGTCTCCCGACAAAATGGGTATAACTTTTAATAGAATGGCTTCGTACAACTCCTAAATTTCGTTTCCAGCAACAGGTGTTTGAATTGTCTAATACAGTAGTTCCCAACCTTTAGAGTGTCACGGACCTCCAAGCTCATATTTCATTTGGCGGACCCCAAAAATATTTTGTATACCCATTAAACATCCTTAATAAATTGAAAGCAATATTAAATTTCAGCAGTAGCTTTTGAGAAGTTTTTATCATCTAGTCTGCTGTCAAAAGATGTGAAAATTAGAATTTATAAAACAGTTGTATTACCGGTTGTTCTGTGTGAAACTTGGACTAACTTTGAGAGAGAAGCAGAGATTAAAAGTGTTTCGGAATAAGGTGCTTAGGAAAATATTTGGAAATAAGAGGGATGAAGTTACAGGAGAATGGAGAAAGTTACACAACACAGAACTGCACGTATTGTATTCTTCACCTGACATAATTAGAAACATTAAATCCAGATGTTTGAAATGGGCAGGGCATGTAGCACGTATGAGCAAATCCAGAAATGCATATACATAGTGTGTTAGTTGGGAGACCGGGAGAAAAGAGCTTTGAAGAGGCCGAAACGTAGATGGGAGGATAATATTAAAATGGATTTGAAGAAGGTGGATATGATGGCAGAGAATGCCTTAATCTTGCACAGGATAGGGACAGATGGCGGGCTTCCGTGAGGGCGGCAACGAACCTGCGAGTTCTTTAAAAACCATTTGTAAGTAACTAACTTTTAAATGTAATCTGAAAATACATAAATACGAGTTACTTTAGTTATATCAAGTCTTTGCTGTGAACAATGAAACTAGGTTTGTAAACTTACAAGATTATCAATGGGATAGCTTAGTTTGAAGTCCCAGCTCAATTTTACATACTATGAAGTTGCAAGTCTACCTCAGCATTAAGTCCACTTCCATACTATTTACCAAGAAGACCAGAGCAGAAATGTACTCTCATACACAAGTATGTTGGTGCAAATGTCGTTAAGTGTTGTACTGCAATTCGGGTAATACCGGAATATATAGGTGGTGCATGCAACCAAGATTGCAACAGGAACGTTTTCTTTTTTACGGGCAAACTATTTTTGTCATCACGAAAGGATATTTCATACAACTGTCTTTTCATTACAGAACGGACAATAACCCCTTAATATTAAAATCAGTCATTGAAGATATATTTTATACTTCCAAGAATATCGGTTGAAAGTTCATCATCATGTGTTGCTAGAAAGTCATTGAGAATGGAAAATGAATCGAATTCTCAATTGATAACTTTGATACCTCAGCGAGACCACAAGTTTAATTCCTTTATCGTTGCTTCAGTCTTATGATGAACAGTGAACACAGTTAAAGTTAGACCCTGAAGATTACAATTAAAAAAAAAAAAAACTAAAAATATCGGACAGATAGACACGTAAGCTTTGCAAGCCAAGTCAGGTGAACTCACTTCTGTTAAATTCTGTGCCTCGAAAGTCTGATATAAAAAAATTCCAGCAAGCTGATAAAAATCAGAGAACATAATAAAGCTAAGCTTAGTTAAAATACAGCTTGAAAACACACCATGTTCCAGCAACCCTTTTCAAACCAATCGCGGGCTCTCGAGGGTCCGCGGACCACAGGTTGGGAAATAATGGTTTAAGTAATTTTGTACAAGTAGGAAACTACGAAACTATGAAAAGAGATTTACCGATTCTACTATATTAAGTTATGAAACATATCTCGAGCTTTATGCAACCGGGCATAAATAAATAAATAAATAAATAAATATTACTGAATGTTGACGGCTTAAAATAAATTATTTTTCTTCGTGAAATTACATACTTTACATTCATTACTATTATTTATTAGGCATATTATTATTATTATTATTATTATTATTATTATTATTATTATTATTTCGTTGATTTTGTCTTGCCTTAAATAAGAATGAAAAAACATACAGTAGCTCTGAAAACAAACAGAGTCAGTGATTTTTTTTTTATTTTAGTAGGTTATTTTAGGACGCTTTATCAACATCTTAGGTTATTTAGCGTCTGAATGAGATGAAAGTGATAACGCCGGTGAAATGAGTCCGGGGTCCAACACCGAAAGTTACCCAGCATTTGCTCATATTGGGTTGAGGGAAAACCCCGAAAAAACCTCAACCAGGTAACTTGCCCGACCGGGAATCGAACCCGGGTCACCCGATTTCGCGGCTAGACGCACTAACCGTTACTCCACAGGTGTGCCAGAGTCAGTTGTATAATATGATGAAAACAGTAATTTCACATACAACTCGCTATATAAAGGATTAATAATTATAGTTCCGCAACATATTATGTCATATTATAATCGCAATATAAAATATATACAGACGATAAGCTGTCTGAATTAAGTTCCTTAAACAAAATGACTATCGTGACAGGATCTGCAACATACATGTATTCGAGGAAGTGTTGTCAGTAGTGAAGTGAACTTAACAGCTAGAAAATCACTAAATTTAAGCAGGTGATCAAGTAATGGAGGGATAATATTCAAGCTGCAATTTAATGCCTCACTATATATTGAAACGATTATATCATGTATCCTAAATTAAGTACTAGTTTCTGGAGTTTAACAAAGGTGGCAGAATAGTTAATGTGTTTAAAGTATCATCCCTGAAGTTTAAAGAAAAAAATAAGGAAAAGGATTGCAAGAGGTGGTGATGTGCATTCTACAGTCTCTTCTACCCAAATACCAAACTTCACCTGCTTGCATTGCGACCTGCATCAACGAACAAGGAGTCCGAGTCACGACGGAATAACAGTATCACCAAACACAGAATGATGATAGGCTGTGACACCGCCAGTCCATGGGCTCAAAAATGGCAACTCAATCAATGCATGGTGGGACGGATTGCAAATCTAGTCGGGAAAAAATTATGGACATAATAGATGGAACAGATGGCAAATCTAGCGGGGAAAAATTATGGACATAATATTTTCGAATCTGAAATGCATGAAACCTACTATAAGTGAATGTTATGTGATTCTGGACCTACACTAACATAAATATTGTACTGCAAGATATTTTTATGCGAGATCGTGCGTATTTGCTTGCTTTCCGCACAAAACCAATACGCGGTAAGTGTGAAATACCACATTCAGTATTCCCAACGTAACACACATAACAATTTCCCTCTTCTTACCGCTTAAGCATCATATTCATTTTACTGCTTTAGGCTTTTAACATATTTTTAAAGACGTTCAACATAGTAATAATTATAAATTGGAAACTTACCACTGCAATTTCACCTAAATTGCACTGTTAATTATTGTTTTTAAATATTTCCAAAAATTCAGTAAACTCTACTACTCCACTAAAGTTATTGCATTCGTGATGCAAATAACATTAAGGAAGCCATGAAAAAATTCAACAAGATTCCAGATGCCGATGTTATTACTGCAATATGTTATATAAATAATCAATATAGTAAACACAGAAAACATTTTATAGCAACAATGTTGAAGAGAGATATTTTTGTTTTCCAAAATTGCCATCATTGAACAGAAACCAAGATGGAGATTTCATTGCAACTAATTAGAAATTCGTCTTTCAGGTATGTAATAAACGATCTTCGCACAAAATAAAGTACCATACACGAGCGGTATGTTTGTTTTCATGTTCTCGGAAATTAAAAAAGCTCAACTACGTTTCGCTTTTTCAATCTTTTCCTCGAACATGAAAAGATCAACATACCGCTCTTGTAACGCATATTACTATTATAACTATGTGAATTGAATCGTCAAGTTTAAGCATTACAAACAGTAGACCTAACAGAAAAATACATGATTATTCTTTGCTGTACCGTCTCATCGGTGTGTTCTTCAAATTTCTTGTCTTTCTCATTATTCATCTCTTCTTCTTTTTCTTCTCCTGGCTGTCTTTGTATTTCATGTTTATTCAAGAGATTTTGACCTCTTGTGATAGAGGTTCTCGCTTCTTATTGAGAAAGGGAGCAATGCTAAATATTACAAGGTTCGAAGTTGCAAGAAACAGGTTAAGAATATTTTGCATAGTTTTTTTTTTTTTTTTTCCACACGAAAATTGTATTATTTTGTGCCACATCATTACAGTAGGCTTACGTTTCTACAGGTACTAAACACACCACAAACATATCTGGATTATAGTAATGGCTTGACTCGTCTGGTATATTGAATTTTTGTTTACAGCGACTTTGCCCGCTACTACTGTCACATCCCCACATTCAATAATCAGTTCATCTTCAGAAATAATAACCCTTTCACGTATTTCCTCCTGCACTAACACAAACCTATGTATTGCATGGTCAAAAATGGGTTGTAATTTTATTTCGGCAGGAATATAGAGTTGACCTTTTTCTTGGGGTGGATCACCATCTTTGCTTCCTGTAGCTTGTGGTGGGAAGGATAAATATCACTGCGTCTGATTTTAGCAATCATTCGTGTATTCATATATTGGCCCTTAGTCAATTTATTTTCCACAAAATAAGGGAGAGCTTCCTCCGAAGTAAAAGGTATAGGGGGAAAAAGTGATGACTCATATGAAAAAGTGGTGCTTACATTCGAAACTCTATGAGGGGTAGTTTCGGTCATATGGCCTAAAAATTAATTGCAAACCTCTTTCCTGAAGATCGAAGAGAGACCTGTGTTATGAACGAATTATTCTTATGTAGAAAATTCCTCTATTAGAGAATGAATTAATTTTTTAGTTTATCTTATGATTTTATGGGTCTTCCAATACCAAAAGATGGTAAATGAGTTTTCTAAACTCAAAGTTGGTTTTGCAATTAATTTATAAACTTTTTAGGGAACTTCAGACTTCCCTGCAACATTTTTTTTTTCATCCTTGTAACTGTAAACTGTTTTTTAATACAAATTAATACGTCATGTAAGCATTCCCGTATCCTACGTTTACTTGGTACATAAATCTTGCGGTGAGCTTTTTATCTGATAAATTAGGTCATATGAATCGATTCTCGTCATTACCGGCAGGAGCAGTTGTTCCTACCCTGAAATATTTTTTTTCCCCCTTAAAGATCGACAAATCTGAAAATAAGCACTGTGAACACCATGGGTTTTCCCACATTTTGACCTAAAAATGTCTACAAATTGCTGAGGCCTGTCACTGTTAAAACTCTATTTGAAAATGGTACATTTGATTTTGTTTATACTATTAACAAGTCTGAGTCCCGCGCCGTGGCGTCGCGGTCTAAGACTCGCGTTACGGAATGCGCGCTGGTTCGAGCCCTCATGGGGGAAGAAATTTTCTCATGAAATTTCGGCCAGTGTATGGGACCGGTGCCCACCCAGCATTGTGATGCACTTGGGGAGGTATTATAGGTAGCGAAATCCGGTTTCGAATACCAGCTATAACGGCTGGGGGGAATCATCGTGCTAACCACACGATACCTCCATTCTGGTTGGATGATCATCCACCTCTGCTTCGGCATGTGGGCATGAGGCCAGCAGCCGGCTCGTCGGTCTAGGCCCTTCACGGGCTGTAGCGCCACGGATTATTATTATTATTATTATTATTATTATTATTATTATTATTATTATTATTATTATTATTATTAACAAGTCTGTATATATTGTATGACCGGATTTCACTATTTTATGCTCCCCTGAATTGGACAAAAATTGTATGAATCTAAAGTATACCTGTGAGTAAAATACCCATTTCAAAGTAATACAATATAGCACCTGAATAGCCTTCACAACGTATACACGCTTCACGCACTAAATCACGTCTCGTGAGCAGTGGATGCATCTCTATGTGTAAGCCCACTTCGAGGTCTCTTCACGCTGCTGTATCCTATCGGTAATCTCAATTTCCTTCAAGAATGTTGACATGTAGATGTTTATCCAAATTATAAACATAGAAATGGTCGATTTTGTGATGGTCGGTAAATTGAGTTTTTTCCTCCTAGATTGAGCATCTGGCCCACTGTGCAATGGACGTATTTTCTCCGAGCCAGCAACCAGCTGGAAGGGAATCCTAAATCTTTCAAGTTTACAGTATCATAGGAGGTCCAATGAAGCGATGAAGGGATAATGCATGGTTCTAACGAGCCACAAGGACAAATATATCTGTTTGGATGACTATGACGATGAGGGAAAATATGGAAACAATTTTGTGCGAGATCGTGCGTATTTGCTTGTTTTCCGCACAGAAGCAATACGCGGTAAGTGTGAAATACTACATTCAGTATTCCCAACGTAACACACACAACAATTTCCCTCTTCTTACCGCTTAAGCGCGACATTCATTTTACTGCTTTAGGCTTTTAACATATTATTTTTAGAGACGTTTAACATAATAATAATTATAAATTGGAAACTTACCACTGCAATTTCACCTAAATTGCAATGTTAATTATTGTTTTTAAATATTTGCAAAAATTAAGTAAAGTGTACTACTCCACGAAACTTATTGCATTCCTGATACAAGTAACATTAAGGAAGCAGTGAAAAAATCAACAAGATTCCAGATGCCGATGTTATTAGTGCAATATGTTATATAAATAATACTGTTAAAATATTAAAATGAAAAATAAATCATTACATAACCTTACCGTTTGTTTTAAGTTCGCATTTATAGACTGGGGGAGGGGAAAAGACAGACGTATATCACGGCCTGCTGGAGTATAGTAAACACAGAAAACATTTTATAGCAACAATGTCGAAGAAAGATATTTTGGTGTTCCGAAGTTGCCGTCATTAAACAGAAACCAGCATGGAGATTTCATTGCAACTAATTATAAATTCGTCTTTCAGGTATGTAATAAACGATCTTCGCACAAAATAATGTACGATACACGAGCGGTATGTTTGTTTTCATGTTCTCGGAAATTAAAAAAGCTCAACTACGTTTCGCTTTTTCAATCTTTTCCTCGAACATGAAAACGTCAACATACCGCTCTTGTAACGTATATTACTATTATGCACTGGCACCAAAAAATGTATCTGTATAAAGGGCAAGTTTAAGAAAACAATTTATTTATTTCTTAATACTAAAAACCTCTAACTGAAATCACTACAACAATAACAAAAAATAATTATTGACAAAAGAAAATCCATTTTCGTATTTCAAAAAAAGTATTGGCACATTGCACTAATACATTCATAGGTCTCTGCAATATATTTTCAGTATCCTGTATGCAAGCCATTAGGATGGATGGCAGCTTCCAGACGTCTCGATATTGAATGAATAAAATTTGTCGTCGTTTCAGGGAAAATTTCAGATCATACATCCAAGAACCCTCTTAAGGTCTTCTTTATTAGATAGGCGGCGTTTGGCCTTTTCTTTTCCAAGATGATCCCACAAATACCCAATGGGATTCAAATCTGGGCTCTGTGGTGGAGTAAGAAATCTTCTGGAGGCATTTTATATAGTAGTCATTCTCTTGCTTCATAGCGGTGTGTTCGGAATCATTACCTTGTTGGAAACGAAAGATCCCATCCAGATCGAGTTTGTGCACACTGTTGGACAAAATATCCCGCAACACAACAATGAATTTGTACTGATCCATTTCTACATCAAGAAAGGTCAGATTTCTAACTCCTGGGGATGCAATGCACCTCCAAACCATAACATGCTCACCTCAATGTTTTACTGTTGGAACTAGTATGTGTTGATGAAATTCTGTGTCAGGTTTTCGCCACACTTTCTTCCATCCTTCAGAATCGAACAAGCTGAACTTCGACACGTCTGAGAATATGACAGTGTCCCAGAATTCCAATGGTTTTCCACAATATTCCTTGGTAAACTCAAGACGTTTCTTTCTATTTACCTCGGAAATATATAATTTTTGCTGGAAGACCTGTCATGAATATCACTAAGCAAGACATTCCGCATTGTCTTGTTAGATGTTGCGATGTCAGCAGCTAAAGAGGCAGCACTTTTTGTAGGTTTCTTTTGGGATAAACGTATGATGGTTCTATTCTCTCTATATGAGTTTTCATGGGCGACTAGAGCTCTGCTTGTTTCGTGTGGATCCTTGTTCTCTGTCTTCCACACCAGACTTAGACCTGGTAAACAACCCTTGTGAAGATATCCCTTCTGTTTAATTCAGTTTAAATAGCAGAAATGTGCGATTGCGCCACTGTGTCAATAATTTTTTGGTGATTCTAATCCTGTATTTTAATTTCTAGAAAGGTTTTTTTATAGTGTCTTAAATTGAACCCAGTACAACAAAATGGGGTGTGCTAATAGTTTTCGGAGCCAGTGTATATAAATTTGTATTCACCATTACAGGACTCCACTTGACATAATCTATTATTAACGTAAACAAATCAAAAGGGTATCAAAGACAGGACATAAAAATACTCTGAAGGTTAAAAGTCACATCAGATAATTCATAGAAAGATTTCTACTTTGTCGTGTTAAGTACAGAGAAATGCTGTAATTGTGCAAAAATAGATTTCGAGCCAGAAATAAACGTGTAGAGACTCTAAGAAACAACGTAGATTCTGCGCCATCATTTTCTATCCAAATATGCCAAGCACAAACTAAAAAATGGATGTTACGGATGTGATACTGGAACTTAATTTATAAACTATACCATTTTAATCAGTGGTTCCCAAACTTTTGATCCTTCAAGGCTCACAGTTCATTTCAGCGGACCCCCTAAATTGTTTGCTTAATTTAGAGCTATGAACATGTTCTACTCAAATATTTGCATAATTGAGAGCGATAATAAATTTTATTCTTAGTTTTTAATGTAAATACCTAAACTCTGATATAAATACCTAAACTCTGAACAGAGCTATTTTAGATAATGTCATGTCTTTGCTTTGGACAGTGAAACAAGGTTTTTTTTTTTTTTTTTTTTTTAACTATGTAAGTACAATCTATTTCCACCAATAAAATTACGTTCAGCACAGTATGTACGACTAAAATTAGTAGTCTTCTTTTATATTTTATGGTGACTGAACACCGCCTTCTATTAAACCCACACCTCATTCGTTTTACTTTATTTCATAGGTAAAAAAAAGACGGGTCTTAATTTTTAATAAAACATATATTTGTAGAGTTCAAAACTACAGTCAACATTATGGTCTTCATTTTCATAACTTGCCACAATTTAATTACTTTCTTTCGATATACCAAGTGAATTAATATTTTGTTTCAATTTTACTTTCCCTGATTCTGTAGACCGAAGTTTTATAAAAACAATTCCTTTAAAAATGTAGTACTGATCATCAATGCACCAAAGTTAATTTATGTAGTGTCGTACAAGAGTGACCCTCTGCCATTTCATTCATAGCTGTCCTTTTATTCAATCGTATTCGTTATATAGCTCTGGTGTGGTTACAAGATGGTTATAAATTCACGAACAAAAGGGGTCTTAAAAAAGCGGTCATGAACTTCTTAATCTGGCAACATTTTCCGATCAATAATAACTTTATTACGGTGTAGTTTTTGCGTGTTTCAACTGTGTTCTAAAATATGAAGTCTCCATCGCGAGGGTAATTACTTCCTGTTTCAAACATACTTGCGAGACATACAGCTGAAGCATTAACAAACTACACAACCACGGCGAAAATGATACAAAAGGAGTTGACTGAAATCTCACTATCACCGAGATGGCCTTAGTTCCGAACTGCGAACCGAAATGAGCTTACTGACTAGACACGCACTACTTCTATTTCTTCATTTTTTAAATATGGTTCTAAAAATGTACTACGGCTTCTTGAAGAACATTGTAGTGAACATTATTATCACGATAACATCTATATTGTAAGCTAGAATTTCAGTTTATCCCACATGAGTGGTTATTACATTCAGAATGCATGTTATAAACAGAGCTAGTAACTTCGTACCGATCTCGTTATTCAGGGTGCGAGCAGCCAGGAAATGGACATACAAAACGGGTGCCCTGCGCGACCAACACCCGCCTTGGAGTGCATCATATTCATGTTAAGAACCCTTACTGCCTGCAACAGGGTCACATCGGCAGTATGGAAGACGTTTGAGTAACAACATATTGTTCTACTGCAAATGTGACCGAAATTAATTCCCTGTATAAACACAGTAAGTTTCCTAGCACTTTATGTATGCATTCATGTATGTATGTATGTATGCGCATGCATGTTCAGTTTGTTTCCCTCTTTGGTTTTTACTTACTTGTTAGTAAACGTTTCAAGATATTTACGAAATGTATTATTTTATTATTAACCTATTATTCTGCATCATTTCTGTAAATGTTACACTCTGTGTTATATTTTATAGGTGTAAATGATTTAAATATGTATAGAGCAATTGTACCAATGCCAATCTATATATATATATATATATATATATATATATATATATGTAATAATTTGTATAGTTGTACATAAACTATGTAACTAGCTGTGAATTTACGAAAGTCCCATACGTCTTTCTTTTCCGGAAACGGGAATATTGCCTTCACGACGAGTTTGTTTTCCTTTCCACTGTACGTTCCTATTTATATGAGTAGCTGTCTTGATGACATCGTGCCTGGCTGGACGTACTCTGTATAGCGCGATAGCGATCGGTACGAAGTTCCTAGCTCTGGTTATAAACTTTAAATTGATTTTACCGCAATCAGAATGTATACACTTTAACTCGCTAAAATTAAGAAATATCCTAAATGGCTATACCTAGAGTAATAAAATTTTGCACACATATTCACAACAGGTGTGCATTCATGTAGACATTTTATTAAGAATGCTGTGGTTTTTTCATGTCGGGCAAATACACGTTCGAAGTTATTTTCTTACTAAAGAAGTATACTGACATGGAAATAACACCAACGCACCATTTCAACATACGGGGTCTTGGTTTTATTTAAAAGTTTTAAGAAATTGATTATTTCATATTACTATGCCCAGATAAATATTTACTAAAAATATAAATTATTTCAAAATAAAAGAAAAAAGTTTTTTTTTTTCTGGGTTCACTTTTCAACATAAAAATGTGGACAGAAAATATGCAGATGTATTTCAGCAATATCTAACCGATATAAAATGTTCAAAAAGATAAAATGACAATTGTAGAAATTACAAAAATTCAGTAACGCATCACCTTAAAACACCGCGCAGAGAATGGGACCCCATTATGGAAACCCCAAGTGCAAATTTCATGGGTGATAAGAAGAAACCGCCTGGCAGGTGTTCTATGTCTGTCTTAAAAGACAACAGTTTGATATATGTAAATCAGGAAGAGAATACCACCAAACGTCACAGAGAATAAGTCTCTCTCTGCGATTAAGGCTTCAGGACTGATTTATTTTGTCCTCTTCAAGTTGAAGACGTAGACATAATGGAACCGAAATCTTCCAGCTCTTAGCGTTGAGGGATTTTGCTATGGATCCACTGGTACATTAGGTTAGCAGGCTAACCTAATGTAGCTAGGCTCTAGTTGCATTTAACTAGATAAGTATAAAGATGCTCAAGGGATGAGAACCGAAGAGATGGCAGCAGCTCATAGTCCATAAATTACACAACTCGAAGAACAGGGCGACCAGACAAGGTGCTGAAATGCCTTTGGAAGATAAAAATGGTGAAAACAGAAATTTTATTTAAAAAAAATAGAAAATGGGCAATTTCACGATATCCTCATGTAATTGCATTATTTGTATACCTAAATGTTGCGTAAAGTCTATCTATGCTTTTGTTGTGTGTTGCTGAACTGATGATATCTGTGGCAGTTTATGAAGATACCACCTCATTCTAGAGCCGAGGTCATGAAAGCATGGGGTTCTACCTCCATGCCCCGCAAGTGCCTTCATGGCGTGTGACGGGGATGCCTTTACCTTTTACCTTTACCACATCATGCTCCCACGTCAATAGAAACAATGATCAAAGGCATGATACAGTTCACTTGCGGCCGAGACATGATGTTGAATACCTAGTCGGAGGTCGTTATTACAGGTTGGACATCTGCCGTGTCACTGGGGATGCATATATCGAAATTGTTTGAATGTAACATAAAACGCACCAGTTTCTGTATCAGACATCAGTTTTTTTTTATTGAATTATGGTTACTTTGAAATATGTGCTCTTTTATTATGTTAAAACCAACAAGCCGGACACGGTGTACAAAATGTAATCCACATACCTCCATTTTGCAAAGGAATTGCAATGAGTGATGCGCTATATTTTATTGTATATTATATATCACTGCCACCGGGTATATACCCAATTGTAGTGTTTAAAAATACATACATACACATATCGTAAGCAGAATGTTTCGAACAAGACAATTTCAGTATCAGATTTCTTAATCTGGGTGAGTAAATTACGTTTTAGCAACTTGTAGTTTTAATAATATTATACTCGTACATAATTAGCTGTGTGATTATGTCGAATCGCCGATATTGCGCTGTCTCTATAACCCCGCACATAGCCAAAGCTGCAGCTTTTCGGTGGAAACAAATTGTCCGCCCAGTACACAGAATGAACAGTGAGTAATGCCATCAATTTCAGGAGGTATTCTTTGAGATATTTCAAACAAAAAAGTTTAATACAATTTTGCTTCCTTTTCGAGATAAAAACTGTTTTATATGAAACATTTCAGCGCGTATTGGGAAAGTCTTTGTATTTTTCAATTTCCAATATGCTCAGTCAATTTAAGAGAGCAGTGTATTATGATAATAATAAATGATCGAAATAATATTAGTTTCGTTCTTTAAATGGCAGGAATTTGACCCCAACAAATGTAACATTTTAAAATTCATTTTCAGAACGAAATGTTACATTTGTTCAGATAAAATTTCTGCACATTTAAAGGACAAAACTAAAATTCTTTCAATAATTTATTATCATAATATACTGCTCTCTTGAACTGAGTGAGCATACTGTAAATTAAATCAGTAGCTTTCCCAAAATACGCTATGAAATGTTTCATATAAAATAATTTTTCTTCTCGAAAAGAAAAGCAAAAAACGAGCAAAATTGTATCAAATTTTTTGTTTGAAATATCCAAGGAATAACCTCCTGAAATTAATGACATTACTTACGATTCATTCTGTATATCACGACATAAACATCTCTGAAAACAATGAACCAAGACACCTACAGTGTCAGCAGTTAGATAATACAATGGACTACTCATGTAATCACGCAATGATGAAATGCTGGCCACTAAATAAAACCTGTTTACATATGCGTACTTTTAATTAAATACTTTTTGTTTCTTTTTAGTTTTGATCTCATAACTTTTAATTATTCACTGTATTACCTTAATAATGAATCATTTTTATCCTAATAAAGTGATTTATCAACAGTAATCTCACTAGAAGTTTTGATTTATCTAGAGAAAATCAAAACTCGAGTGCGATTTAATTGACTATTACACGATTAGAAGACAGTATATAAAGATTAGAAGTAACGAAGTACTCCAATACAATCAAATATTAATTGACTTACGAAAATACAAAACTGTCTTCAAATTTGTACCATCTCAACATTATAAATATTATGCTAGTAGATGGCAGTAGTGTGTTATGATTAACTGTTTTCTTGTTATCAGTTATTCAGTTGTGCCAACTATGGAATCTTCATTGAACTCTGTGGACGGTTACTGGTCAAGAAGGCTTTGTTGATTCAGTTTCACTTTTATTAAAAGTTGCATTCCACTTCAATTATCCCGATCCCAGTAATCAACGTCACTTGACAGATGGTTTTCTATAAATCTTAGTATTAAACAATCTCTGATACGTGACTATTCATAATATCATATAGCAGAAGCTATAACATAGCCTAAATAATATAAACGAGTGTTAGAAAAGTTTTAATTAGGGATGATGAAATAAACAAGAAACGTTTTAATTAACGATGAAATAAAAAATAAACATGAATAATTTTAAAAGAAACAATTATTGAAAGTACAATTTTCAAATTTGAATGTTTTAGTGGTTGGTGGTTCAGTTGATGTTATATTGGACGTGTGCGTAAAAGAAGTGAACTCGTTGATGTACATGTTGTATCCCTCAACTTACTCAGGATTTCCGAATGGTGCTCTTCATTTATTTGTAAATAGGGTTTCAGGGAAGATGCATAGCTATGACGAGTGATCTTTATTAATTCTTGTTCTTGAATGCCAATGAGAGTCATATTTGAAAGTGCTGTGCATCGACTGGAGTGGTTTGTAATTTTCTGTTTTTTGACGTCCAGACAAGTGCAGTTTCAAATGTTGGCAAACAAAGAAACAAATGCTAGGGTAGTGATAAAATTAAACAAATGCTAGGGACGCGATAAAATTGTGCGATAAGCATCCATGATTGGTTGAAAGATGTCCTTTCGTATCGTTTTATTGGTCAAAAGTAGTGTGACGTAGTAAAAGTGTAATAGTCATTGTAAAAGCTCTCAAAATAATAGGCCTAAATTTTTTAAAATGAATTTTAAAAACTTTCGACAAACAACTCATACTACAGAGTTTTACACAAATGTCCATTTAAAAGCCGCATAGAATATTTATTATGTACAATTCAGTTCAGTATCAGAATGCTCAACTAAATGCATGAGATCTACCATTTTTAACATCCTGATGAAGTTCATTAATTAAATTCAGTCCTTTACAACTACAATACGTCCGTGTGGACTGAAGTCCTCTTATTTATACTCGTATTCATTCATTCAGGTTCTGCCCAAGCGCAGGTCTTTCACTGCAAACCCAGCTTTCTCCAATCTTTCCCACTTTCTGATTTCCTCTTTGTCTCCTCATATGATCCATATATTTTAATGTCATCTATCATATGATATCTTCTGCCCCGAACTCTTCTCCCGTTCACCGTTCCTTCCAGTGCATTCTTCAGTAGGTAGTTTCTTCTCAGCCAGTGACCCAACCAATTCCTTTTCCTCTTCCTGATCAGTTTCAGCCTCTTTCTTTCTTCACCCACTCTTTCCAACACTGCTTCATTTCTCATATTCGTATTGACATGTATTTTTGTCAACTCAATGACGGACCATTGTAACTCAGAAACCACATGCATTAAGATGGGGTCTGTGGAGTAATAGTTAACATGTCTCACAGTAAAACTAGCGTCGAAATCCTGGTTGAGAGGGTAACTTTCGGCGTTGGACTTCGGACTCATTTCATCATCTTAATTACACTCCCCCTCTTTCACCATCTCTGTTTCTTTCCCATATTTTTGGCTTGCGTCCGATATAGTCGGCAACGTGCCGGCACCGAACTTGGGCCCCGTGATATGTGGACATTAATAATTCTATGTACCGTGGGCTCTCCCCTGGACTTATGGTAGCTCGTGGCAGAGGGATTGAGGAATCGCGGTGATGTCTGCGTGAAATGTGAAAGGGATTCTGCAGGCTCTAGGCTCATTTCGTCATCTTAATTACACTCCCCCTCTTTCACCATCTCAGTTTCTTTTCCATATTTTAGGCTTGCGTGCGATATAGTCGGCAACGTGCCGGCACCGAACTTGGGCCCCGTGGTATGTGGACATTAATAATTCTATGAACCGTGGGCTCTCCCCTGGACTTATGGTGACACAGGGGTTGAGGAATCGCGGCGATGTCTGCGTGAAATGTGAAAGGGATTCTGCAGGCTCTAGGCTCATTTCGTCATCTTAATTACACTCCCCCTCTTTCACCATCTCAGTTTCTTTTCCATATTTTAGGCTTGCGTCCGATATAGAGTCGGCAACGTGCCGGCACCGAACTTGGGCCCCGTGGTATGTGGACATTAATAATTCTATGTTCCGTGGGCTCTCCCCTGGACTTATGGTAGCTCGTCGCACAGGGGTTGAGGAATCGCGGTGATATCCGCGTGAAAGGGATTCTGCACCACTAGGGCATGACGGGGGCGGCTCGCAGGGGAATCTATAGCGGGCGGGCCTATTGACATTTCATTCCGGGTAGTACAATGGGCCCACCCAAGCAGCCTATCTGTGAGGGCAGTCCCAGCCATGGTCCTCTTCTCAAAGGGGACTAATGAGAAAAACAGCAAGGATAGATTTTGCAAGCTAGGGAAAGAAATGACACTCGGGAGGAAATTAAACACAGAATAAATATGGGAAATGCGTGTATTATTCGGTTGAGAAGCTTTTATCATCTAGTCTGCTGTCAAAAATCTGAAAGTTAGAATTTATAAAACAGTTATATTACCGGTTGTTCTGTATGGTTGTGAATCTTGAACTCTCACTATGAGAGAGGAACATAGGTTAAGGGTGTTTGAGAATAAGGTGCTTAGGAAAATATTTGAGGCTAAGCAGGATGAAGTTAATGGAGAATGGAGAAAGTTACACAATGCAGAACTGCACCCATTGTATTCTTCACCTGACAATTAGGAGCATTAAATCCAGACGTTTGAGATGGGCAGGGCATGTAGCACTTATGGGCGAATCCAGAAATGCATATAGAGTGTTAGTTGGGAGACCGGAGGGAAAAAGGTCTTTGGGAAGGCCGAGACATAGATGGGAGGATACTATTAAATGGATTTGAGGGAGGTGGGATATGATGATAGAGACTGGATCAATCTTGCACAGGACAGGGACCGATGGCGGGCTTATGTGAGGGCGGCAATGAACCTTCGGGTTCCTTAAAAGCCATTTGTAAGTAAGTAAGGGAAAGAAATTACTATCCGATTTGTAGGGCCAAATTAGAAATGCGATTCATTCAGCCTCCAGAGATAATACTGTTTGCTATCGAAAACCATGCAATTCTACAACTCTTAAAATTATACGAGTTACAAGAAATTACAGGTTTAATTTTATATAAAAATAAGCTACTTTTTAAATACATTAATCGGCACATATAGGAATCATTATACATAAATTTACATTCCTAAAAAATCACACTGATCAAGTCTGTCCTCGCAGGTAGATTTGATCACTCATAGAATTTTTTTTTGTATCTATCCAATGCGGATACTTGACTTTCCGTCATTCACCCAAAACGTCCCTATCTAGGATGACACACCGCAACTGTATATCTTTCTCCCGCAGTAGCGTTGCCTTCGGTGCATTATGAAAGGCGATCTACGAGTATATAGCACTGCATAATTACTGGAACTATGATGGAATTCCGGCAGGGGAAACGGAAGTATCCCACGAAAATCTACCACCAAGCACGGTCCTTATTCGCAAATTCCACTTGAACCAACTGGGATTCGAACTCGAATAAACAAGCGTGAAAAGCCGACTATCTAACAGTTGCCTAAAAGTGCGCCATGTGAAGTATAAGTATCAACAAAATGGATAAAATTGATCTATTCTGGGTATATTGCCATCATATGTTTCATACTGCATTATTGTATCTTCTCTTGGAGACATTACAATTTAAAGATATTTTCAAAGATAACTTGTATAGACATCTAAGTTATAAAGAATTAAGCCTAAGCAATTTGGTAAAATTGCAGTCAGTCGTAACAGCCTTTTTTTTTTCTTTTTATTTTTCTTGCAAAAATGACCATATCTCATGGCTCAATAAAAACGACAATAATTATTGAAAAATGGCGGAAAACAGCTTAAATTTCTAACACCAAATGAAACCTTAGGGCTACAAATTCCAAAAATCTCACAAAATGGATGATTTTTACTTTCCACAAAGTAGCACAATTATACTTTTGTGTACGTATCTACCAAAAAGCGTACGAAAAGCCTCAACAAACCAAACCTGTCACTGATCGCTAACTTTTTTTCATATATTGGCAGCACTGCGGCTCACATTTCAAATGCCATCCACTGGATATACTCTCAACCACAAGTGGCAATATGTGACTGAGAAATATACTTTTCAAATGCTTATTCAGTGTAATTTTGTGGAAATGACTGAAATGCTAGCCTATATATGAAACGTAATCTATTTACTTAATTTAGGTCTTGTGTACATTTCTAAAGTTATTCCATCTCTTAATTTAATGTGATCAACAGCCTAAATAAAACTCACGGAAATGAGATATGTGGTGTGTAGCTAGATCAAATATTCAATCATTTTTAAGCATAATGATTAGAAATGAAGTAGTTATGGAAGAAAAATATTACATAAAACTAGGTGATAAAATTTACCACAAATTTGTCCAAACCCGTGAATAAACTGCTGTAATATTTATAAATAATGCTAAATGAATTAATATTTTGCCATATTATCGAAAAATAATCGTACTAATACAAGCATTATGGATTAGGTAAGAGTTACTTACATACAATAAGACTTTTTTTTTTAGAAGTAGACTTTCATTTTTTTCACTGCGCTGCAATTTAACTCCAATGTTTTGGGACGACATACAGGTTCCATCAAGGCAAATTGGTAGACCTGAAGCGTCTACACTTGGCTACAAGTGTCAATTGCAAACTAAAAGAACTTCATTAGGATAATTACAGTTATATTTCTTTTAGAAACCAATTTACATGCCCGGAAACTAAATAATTATTTCAAAACGTACTTCAGAGACCTAATATCTAGGCTACGTATTTTCTTTAAGTTCATCCATTTGTACGACATCGTATGTCTGTGCAGAGAATATTGTCAAAACTGAGCACCAGGCCTCCATCTTTCTTATAAAAGAGACATCAGTAATGTACCAAATGAAGATATAAGAGTTCACAAACTAATCTACCAATATTCTACCTGAAAACTTCATTTCTTCCTTCCTTTCTTAAGTTTCTGACAGAACACTGTACCCTCAGAAATACATGCACAAAATGGAAAAATAGTATTATGTGGTTCACTAATACACAATTTAGTAACGTAAATCCGGTGTAGAGGATATAACCGAAAGGAAATTATAGGATTCAAGAAAAATCATAAGTTACCCCTGCTCTTCTTTCCCCGATAGCCAACGCAGTGACGAAATGCTGTCTTAACACGGCGAAAAGCATAAAAAAAATTCTGCACTGAGAACGTCTTAAATCATACACAATTCTGGAAGTGGTTAAGGTTTCAAGAATGTTTAACTTCTAAGAGATAGCAAAATGAACCCAGTGGGCTATAGTATTCAATACCAATTTAACTGGTTGTTTTAAGTTTTATTTTACTTACATAGTCCTAGTAAGCTTATATTAAATTAATTTTCATCATTTTACTAGCTAACTCAAATCTTAAATTAATTATAATTGATTGAATTAAATTAGCTCATAAATTAAGTTACTACTTTACCTTATAGGTTTATCTAAATTTAAATAAATATGTAGTCTACTAGTCTTTAAAACTTAACTGAAGAATATAGCTGGAGAACCTTTTAAGTGTAGTGTAAATATTTGTAATTTAAATATGTATTGTATTGATTAAGGCTGGTTGAGTGGAAGAGAAGGCCTTATGGCCTTAACTCTGCCAGCGAAAATAAAACAT
This sequence comes from Periplaneta americana, assembly GCF_040183065.1. Classification (NCBI taxonomy): domain Eukaryota; kingdom Metazoa; phylum Arthropoda; class Insecta; order Blattodea; family Blattidae; genus Periplaneta; species Periplaneta americana. Next base: position 185,058,197 of record NC_091118.1, read on the forward strand.
TATTATTATTATTATTATTATTATTATTATTATTATTATTATTATTATTATTACTTTTCTCTCTTCACTGAAGTAACTTAATGACGATTCACTGTACCCTTATAGAAAAAACATGAGCAAGAGGGGGCAGTCTCATTCGTAATTAGTAATTTAATCCTCGAAATAAATTATCGTAAAAACGAAGGGGCAAATACGACCAAAACTTACTGTGCGTAACATTATGAAATTGGTAAGGGTTCAGGGCTGCATCACTCCGCCCTTTTGAAATGAAGGTGGTGGGTACAATGGAGCCACTGAAGCAGAAGCGACTAGAATAATCAGAAGTCTATTATTTTTCTAACCACCATGGAACTGTATTGCTATAGTGTAAATGTAGGGAAAATTACGAATGATTTCATATTTTCATATTTACTTAAGATATGAAATGCACTGCTCGCATCGAGAGCAATGACACCTACTTCTCTTACACTTAAAATAAATAAATATAGTACACAAACGAAGACTGAAACCTTAATAAATCCCAGGAATACACAAAACCTTAGTTCTAAAGAGGATTACAGCAGCTGATGCCCAGTTTACTGCATTGCTTTAAGAATTTATAGCTGTTGTGACAGTCTCTCAGTGCGCAACTCACGAACATCCCTCTTAAGGAAATATAAAATGGCAGTTCGGGCCTGCTTCAACCCTTACCAAAACGACAATTAAATTCTTACCCAGTAAGGAGGGCAGCTGTCTCGGCAATCCAGTATCGCTGTAGATTAGCATATCGCCGGGGGCTGCGTCACCGTTCTGGGTGCCTCCCCGACCCGTGGGGTCCACCCCACCGACCTGCGACAACCCCGCCACCGTGTTTGAACAGGGATCCACAGCAGCAGCTACAAGATCTAACCCACTGTGAAAACTGGGGCTTTTGGGTAGGCCAAGAGAACTGGTATTCGCGGTGTCTCGGTAAAACATAGCCCTAGCGCCGGGCCCGGCCTCACTGTGCACCATCGCACCATTCACCCCGCGAGATCACCACTCACACTACACAATACACACCACACCCGCTACATGTTGTCATAGCAACTTCATGAGCCGAGACTTACTGCACTCGCGAACACACTGAAGAGAACTGACAGATCGTACTGGACGGCGCGCTTACAAACATGGCGGCTGCACACGCGCGCCTCTCAGCGACGGGAGTTATTACTACTTCGCGACAGCCACGGTTGCTCGTTAACAAAGAGACGAAATAAACCACTGGAAAGTTTCCAATAAGCTTCTCCTGGTGATTAACAAGCTACGAGCAGAACAATAATACGGAAACGTGCACAACACGTGTCTTTCGCAAATACAACCAATTTCAGAGACGGTTCAATAACCTAACGGATCCCTGGCATACTCAGACGCTGCAATGTAGAACACGATCAATAAAATTAATTCTACCGCAGAAACGACATATTTTTTAATGCATATCATGTTGTTTATATTATATTACGTAGAAAACCGGTACACATTTATATCATACATTTTCAATACAAGGTTGAAGTCCGGGTAAATGTTGTGCACCTTACAAAAAATACAATGATTGTTATCGCCCATGAAGCGATGGAGGAACCAACTTTCAATCTGAAACGGAACATGTCAAGGGGCCTAATCCATAATCGATGATGATGATGACGACGACGGCTATAATAGACAAAATACATTATGAAAATTGAAGCTCAGAAGATCTTGAAGTACAAAAACCTACAGATGCAAATAGCCATGGTTGATGACACGTAATTTAAACACAACAGCACCATCACCAACACCTGATAACTGATAACGCCATAATGATAAGCAATGTATGTAGACCATATGAACAAAAATCAGACCAATATTATTTGTATAAAAAACCATTACATTTCTAAATGAATACTGAGTCCTCGATATTATATTGCATGACGTTGACAAAGAAGTAATAACACATATCTGTAAATTTGTAGGTAAATCAAAAGTTTTTTAAAAATTAATTTCTCCTAAAATAGACAAACTTTTTATATATGTTCCTGCTTTGCAACCTCTTCTACTCGAGGACAAGACTGTCCAATTTTCTGAATATAATAATAATGTAGTTAATCTAAATAATATTGTAGCCTAATCCATGATGATGATGATGATGATGATGATGATGATGATGATGATGACGACGACGATGACGACGACGGCTATAATAGACAAAATACATTATGAAAATTTAAGCTCAGAAGATCTTGAAGTACAAAAACCTACAGATGCAAATAGCCATGGTTGATGACACGTAATTTAAACACAATAGCACCATCACCAACACCTGATAACTGATAACGCCATAATGATAAGCAATGTATGTAGACCATATGAACAAAAATCAGACCAATATTATTTGTATAAAAAACCCATTGCATTTCTAAATGAATACTGAGTCCTCGATATTATATTGCATGACGTTGACAAAGAAGTAATAACACATATCTGTAAATTTGTAGGTAAATCAAAAGTTTTTTAAAAATTAATTTCTCCTAAAATAGACAAACTTTTTATATATGTTCCTGCTTTGCAACCTCTTCTACTCGAGGACAAGACTGTCCAATTTTCTGAACATAATAATAATGTAGTTAATCTAAATAATATTGTAGCTAAACTAAATGATCATCTTGTAGATACGAAGTATCACTTCTTAGCCATCGATATGTGACCTATCAAAATAAGAAATGAAGCTGTGCTGACAAGAGTGGGTGAAGAAAGAATGTTGAAACTGATCACGAAGAGTAAAAGGTATTGGCTGGGTCACTGGCTGAAACGAAACTGCCTATTGAAGGATATACTCAAAGGAATGGTGAACGGGAGAAAAGTTCGGGGCAGAAAAACATATCAGATGATAGACAACTTGAAGATATATGGATCGTATGCGGAGACTAAGAGGAATAAGTAAAACAGGGAAGACTGGATAATGCTGTGTTTGCAGTGAAAGACCTGCCCTTAAGCAGAAAACTACGATAAATGAAACAACCTGTATAATATATACCTATCATGAAATGCTCTTAGTTTAAGACACTGCATTTTCAAACACTTTGTAAAAGATGTAATAAAAGTACAATACCAATTCTAACAGAAATGTCACAAGGGAGAAGAGACGGTTATGAAATACCTAGAAAAACTTAACAAGACTGTGTATACGTTTTTACCATATTTTATTGCCGCATGCCACATTGCACTAAAAGTGTGCAGTACTACATGCATTAGGCCTAGTATTCTAAACAATTTATACATATCTTATCACATCAGCTTATGCCCTTCTCTCTCTCACCCTGTGTGTGTGTGCGTGCGTGCATGTATCAGTACTCATACGAGCAGGAAATGGCCCCACTATATGCTGTACTAAAACAACACTATAATGTGCAAAACGGTTTGATTATCTTGAATAACTTTAAGCTGAGTTATATATTAGTTATTTATGCAACAATCATTTATAATGATCGCTATTGAGACACGAGTGTCTTAATAACCATTATGAGAGTTACATGTAACTATTTTCTAGACCTGTAGTAAGATTAGATAAAAATCATTCGTTAAAAATTAAAATTAATATTTAGATACATACTTCTTTATACTGGCAATAAGATATGAAAGTATGAATATGGTTTTAGACAGTGGGAAACAAAACAGCGACATTTGAGACAGTGGGAAACAAAAGAATGCAAGTGATTCTATTTGCAGTTCCTACGGGTACGAAAATAAATAAATGAAATCATAGTTCCATTCTGTAAGTTTTAATGTTAACTGAAATATAAAAATTATACAATAATGTCTGATTCAAGCAACTTTGATGAAATGCAAATAATGGAGGAAGCTGTAAAAGTGAGCAATACTTTATTCTCTGCAAAATCAAACATTTAATTAAAGCATTTAACATCTCAAAATCAATGGTATTTCTTGAAATAAGAAATCTGATCGAAATAACCTGTATCGAAACGACATTCATTTCGATACAGATGATCACTGTATGATAACTTCATTTCAGTATGTCGTAGAAAAACTATTTATTTATTTATTTGAATACACAATTCTTAAGCCCTATTTTATCCGAAAGCATAAATGTTATATAAATATATGTACATACTAGTAGAGTCAGAAAGTATCGGAACTTCGGTTGCCAACGCCATCCTCTATAGGCAACTTCTCTGCCTTGTCCGTATGGTATGTACCTATTCTCCAGGCGTATAGACTCAGTGCGAACATGTGTAGATACCTTTCTTGCAGATGGCATATAACCATTTACACAACACCGCCTTCAAAGTACGCCCCCTGGGCAGTGACACACTTCTGTCAGCGTCCATGCCACTTCTTGAAACATTCCTGCAGCCCATCTTTGGTCACTTCCCGCAGAGCGCATGAATTTTCACCTCTACGGCTGACGCAAACCGCCGTTCCTTGAGTAGGTAGGTTAGTAGTAGGTTATTTTACGAAGCTTTATCAATATCTTAGGTTATTTAGCATCTGAATGAGATGGTGATAATGCCGGTGAAATGAGTCCGGGGTCCAGCACCGATAATTACCCAGCATTTGCTCATATTGGTTTGAGCAAAAACCTCGGAAAAACCTCAACCAGGTAACTTGTCCCGACCGAGAACGAACCCGGGCCACCTGGTTTCGCGGTCAGAAGCGGTACTCCACAGGTGTGGAGCCTTTGAGTAGAAATTTGACCTTTAGAAATAAGATTAAGTCTTCTGAAACAAGGCCTGGAGAATATGGTGGCTGTGGAAGGACAGGTATTTTGTGTTGTGCGAGGAATTCGTTCACCAAGAGCGACCAATGTGCTGGGGCACTGTCATGGTGGTGAGCCCAATTCTGTCCTTGTTACAAGTTGGGTCTTCTTCGTCGAACTGCATCACGAAGACGACGAAGAATTGCAACATATGCCTCCTTACTGATAGTTCAACCCTCAGGAATAAACTAGAAATGTACGAGACCTTGGATATCGAAGAACATTTCAGCATTACTTTCCCCTTCGGTCGGTCGGCACGGAATCTCTTTTGCCGTGATGAACCGGGAGATTTCCAAGTTGAAGACTATCGCTTTGGCTGCAGGTCGTAAAGGAAACACCATGTCTCGTCACCTGTGATCATTCTGTGCAAGAGAGTTGGATCCTGATCCACCCTGTCAATCAGGTCTCCACTAACCAGTTGCCGCTCTTCCCGCTGCTCATCTGTTAGTTAAACTTCTTGGAACAACGTGCTCACACACAGGTTGCATTTTCAAATCACTATGGAGAATGAATTGACAGAACCATGCGAAATGCCTAACAAAGTAGTCACATCATATACTGACTCTGCGGTCTCGTCTGATTTCTTGTGCAACTCGAGCTATCACTTCTTCCGTTCTTGCCGATCTGGGTCTTCCTGAACGTGGATCACCATCCGTTGAAAGACGGCCATTTGTGAAGCGCTTGTGTCACTCATACACTCGGGTCCGAGACATTGCCTCTTCTCCATATGCTTGGCGCATGAGTGCCAAAGTCTTAATAAATATTTTACCGAGTTTAACACAAAATTTAATGTTACCTCTAAGCTCTTTCAAGCTCATTTTACCACATATACCTACACGTCTTAACTAAACGAAGCGGAAAGCTGCAATGTATTACACGTCTTCACTAAACGAAGCGGAAAGCTGCACTATATTACACGTCTTCACTAAACGAAGCGGAAATCTGCACTGTTTTAAACGTCTTCACTAAACGAAGCGGAAAGTTACTGTTTCCGGTTACGTTAGTCTTCCCCATTCTCATGCGCAGCCGCACAGAGTCTATACGCCTGGAGAGTAGGTCACATATCACACGGACAAGGCAGAGAAGTTGCCTATAGAGCACGGCGCCGTCACTCTAAGTTCCGGTATTTTCTGACTCTACTAGTATAATATATATATTACCACAGTCTAGTATATACAGTCGCGAAGCTCAATACGTAGTAAATGTGCAAACATTAGATAGTTGCTCACCACTAGGATCGCTAATATCGCCTCATTACAGGCAATGCAAAATAGAACAGTCACAGTCTATTGTTTCTAGCACCCTCAAAACTCAAACTTCGTGACTGTATATAGTAGACTGAGATATTATTACTATCTTTTACAACATATTTTATTATATACTTCTTCGGTGTCTTTCATAATTTAAGGCATCCTGCGCACTTTAGCCATCTTGTGTATTTTTAGATTCCCTTGTACATTTTAGGTATCTTGTAAATTTTAGTGAAACAGCTCTCTGTTGTATACAGCGTCGAACTGTTGTTATTCCACATGCGTACTGTACTTGTTTGTGCAGTGGATAATAATAGTTATATCAGTAATATACTTTCCATCGGTTGTTGATGAACCATGATTAATAGTTCAAAATTACAGAAGTGACTTACTGTCACCAGGAAAGACATCGGCCGGCGTTACAAACTGTATCATTACAAATGGAATGGCTCATTCACCAGACATTATCTTTTAAAATGCTTTTTACGATTATTTATCACTAAAGTGCACTCCTTTACATTAAACATAATATATATTCGCATCACAACGCACTGGAGTAATACAAAGTGGCTGAAGAGGCACTGCAAGCGTTGAAATTTCGCGACAGACCGATGATCGAGCGGTCAGACACGGCAGCTACAAGGTAATCCAGGAAGGTATACTTGGACAGCTAAAAGAGTGCTGATGGCCTTGGCAGTTCCTGTGAAAGTGGGGACGAAAATATTACAGAACTTGACCTGCCCATCCCATTACAGGATTATGTTTACATTACCGTGGCAACCCTCCAGCGTTGCCGCATTGTTGCGAACTGAAACACGTGTTTCAGTCACCTTTCTGATGCGAGAGTAAACAAAACAAGTCTGTAGCGGAGAACTATCTTTGTCTTCTTGGCGGAGGCTTTGTAACAAATACAATCGCATAAAAAAGACCAGACAAAGTATATCTTGGTTGAAAGTAGCGATGTCTGATTTTTTGGCTGAACTGGAGAAGACTGACACAGTATCGTTCCTCGCGATTAAACTAGATTTTGAGAGGCAGGACATGTCAAACGTTTAACTATGAAAATAATACAACACATCAGTCATCATGCTTAAAATTGTCATTACTTTCAGGCATATTGTGGCTTGCTTTTTATCTTCTCTAAGAGTTTGCCAGATCCCCCGAAACAACGAAAAGGAGGCTGAAAGTAGCACGCTACTATTTAAGTGTTAATAGGGATATCCTGAACTAGCACCAACAGATAGCGCACGTGTACTTTGAGGGATGCGCTTTGCGTGTGCATTTGTTTTTCAGTATATAAACATTGACGATATACGTAGTGTATTAGTATATTAAATACTCTTAAAAACAACTCAAAATGTCAAATTTGTATTATGTTCCTATATGTAAAAACCAGGGAAAGCTTTTTTTTATCTTCATTCGGGTCCCGAAATGTTCTGAATATATACTTTAAACCTTAAAAAATAGAACTAATTAAATTGCGCTTTGAAAGTGCTAGCTATTAAACAAAAGTATCTACTTCAAGTAAGGAATTACTGCTACAGTTTCATTTTGGAAGAGGGGAAAGAAAAATTAATAAAAACATATGCAACCTCGACAGCGAGCTATTTAGCTTAGATGCCTTAAATTATATGCAGTAGTTGTAGGAGTCTCGAAGTTTACGCCTGCAGTAAACTCTCGATAAAGTGTGACGTTTATTATCCAGGACGATCCGTAGTGAAATCCATTTTGTGAATAATGTTTTTAATGTACTCTAGACTAATTATTAAAACCATGTTCTAACTTCAAATTTTCACAATAATACTACATAGTATTCAAAACTCCTTATCCATAACCTACAAAACGCACGAATAATAATCGTCATACTACTGTGATCATATTATATCATCCTATCAAACATTGCACTTGATCTCTCTACAACTATAGAAAAAATACGAGGAATTAAATCTAGATAGTCCCTTCCCTATACAAAAAACACATTGGTGGCAGCATATTCTATTTTAGCGTACGGTATTTAAATACTTACGATTAAAGAGGCAAGATCCACCTTCGACAAAGTTTCTATTTTTTTTATTCGTGCATCTCGTTCTCAAAGTTCTCGTTTAGGTTAATGAACATTCAATTTACTCGTATCTACAGTATATTGTGCATACTGCAGATTTCCCCACCCATTTCTTAAGGGGAATCGCTCAGTATTATACAGATTTGCGCTATTATTTATTGTAAATTAAATTATGAGGTAAGGAAATATTGAATATATGAAATTATCCTAGGTTATACAAAATAATTATAAATATAATTTTGACACGCACAGAAAACCAACAAGCAGAAAAACGTAATCAACTGTAGCATATGACATAATATAGCCCTACAACATGTCGCGCCGCATGGAACGCTCCTGCCATCTAACGGTAAAACTTTGCATAAGATATCCCTATTGAGTGCCAAACATCAACAAACCTATGGCAAATCTGTGTGCAACACGCACCGATGAAGTCAGCGAAGCCGGTTAATTGCACACAGTGCATAGCGATACGAGCCCGCAAAGCAAGACCGCACTCTAGTGGCAAGAGAGGGAAGCATATTGATCGACCGAAACAATACTGTGATTGACCCCACAATTTTATAAATGGCGTGAGAAGGGGAAGGGAAAAGGACATTTGTTTAATATATGAAGTATCACGACGGAAATGTACGTTATACAAGTTATCTTCGGTCCTCCCATGTCTGTCAATTGCTGTCCTGGTCATTTGACAGTTGGAAAGAAGAGCACGCTTGCTACTGTTAGCAGTACAGTTCACACTGCTTAAAGCAAAAGTACATCATGAAAAAAGAGTCAAAATATGACTATGAAAGTGACTTACAAAATATTAAAATTCACTACAAGATGAGAATGTTTTACTGCAATCGTAATTACTTTACATTCGAAACGGTATTCGCTAATTACCCTATAAACGTTATTTTTCAATCACAGTGACTAACTCAGACTTATGGCAGAAAAAGAGATCGTGGAAGTACATTCCTAAAATTCGCATTAATGTTACAAAACGGTGTTTGCTAATTTTCCTATAAACGTTATTTTCTATCACAGTGACTATTCACAGACTTATGGCAGAAAAAAAGATCATGGAAGTATATTCCTAAAATTCACTTTAATTTTACAAAAATACTTATTGCAATCATTACTATCAACCGAGCATGAAATCCTACAATGCTCATTCTACTGTTATTACAAGCTTCACAAGAAACTGGTCTTAAAGTAAATGTTAACAAAATATTTTCTGCTTACCAGTAATTAAAATGTAAATAATATCACAATTAATACAGATACATTTGAAAAAGTAGACAAGTTCAACTATTTAGGAACATGAATTACTTATGAGAATAATGTAAAACAAGAAATTAATGCCAGCATACAGAAGGCAAATATATGTTATATGTTATCAAATTGTACTTTATTTTTAAATTTATCATTGTTTTGTATTCTCTCCGCAAATCATACTGTATTTTATTTTTAAGTTAACCTCTGCTTTGTATTCTGGATTCTAGTGATCAGCCGTAGATGTCGGTCATATGTCCCAAATTGTGGAATTAGTAGTTAAAGAGTAAATTAATTTTATAAAAAACCAAAATTGCATACAGATTACATCAATTATGCTGTTCTAGTCCATGCTTATGAGACATGGGCACTCACAAAACAGATGAGAATAAAGAACACTTTTAAAGAAAATTTTTGAAAAAATATATATTGAAACAGTTCGAGATGCAGGTACTTTGGAATGGAGGAAACTATACACAATAAAGACATATGAGGGGATCAGAAGCAAAGGGATATAAGTGCATTTCAGTTGCGTTTAAGAAAATGTGATTAAAAATGTTCAAGCTTTCGTAAATTTCGTGAAGTTTTGATTTTAAATTTCAATGTGTGATGTCGTTAAAACATACGAGTATATTCCTTTGCCACTAAATTTTTCATACTTTATTGAACCACCTAACTCATTTTTTTTTTAGAAATGTCACTTCTACTCCTTTGCTTCTGACCCCCTCACATGGTTTCTACAATGAACCTGATATTGTGGTCATAATTAAAGTAAGAAGACTGCGATGAATTGAACATGTGCAAAAAAAAAAAAAAACTCCAGAATGAAGAAGTGTTCACAGAAACCCATTTAGGGAAAAGACTACTGGGATTACCTATACCCAAGCCATTGTAACCTTGCACTTGGCAGTTATTATTTGGGTTGCCAATCCTTCCTATGAAAAAAACTGAAGAACGCTTTGCGATAGCCTTCTGAACCAATCAGAACGTAGCATTTTCTATCAGCTGCATATGCTGCCAAGCAGAGAGCTGCGTGTTGTCGGTTTGAGTGCTATTCGCTCTGATGCTGCTATCACGTGCGTAATGTGTGTGATAGTTATAAATAATTTGTGCGAGATCGTGCGTATTTGCTTGTTTTCCGCACAGAACCAATACGCGGTAAGTGTGAAATACCACATTCAGTATTCCCAACGTAACACACATAACAATTTCCCTCTTCTTACCGCTTAAGCGCAACATTCATTTTACTGATTTAGACTTTTAACATATTATTTTTAGAGACGTTTAACATAGTAATAATTATAAACTGGAAACTTATCACTGCAATTTCACCTAAATTGCACTGTTAATTATTGTTTTTAAATATTTGCAAAAATTAAGTAAAGTCTACTACTCCACGAAACTTATTGCATTCCTGATACAAGTAACATTAAGGAAGCCGTGAAAAAATCAACAAGATTCCAGATGCGGATGTTATTACTGCAATATGTTATATAAATAATATTGTTAAAATATTAAAATGAAAAATAAATCATTACATAACCTTACCGTTTGTTTTAAGTTCGCATTTATAGACTGGGGAAAAAAAAAAAAAAAAAGACAGACGTATATCACGGCCTGCTGGAGTATAGTAAACACGAAAACATTTTATAGCAACAATGTTGAAGAAAGATATTTTGGTTTCCCGAAGTTGCCGTCATTGAACAGAAACCAACATGGAGATTTCATTGCAACTATTTATAAATTCGTCTTTCAGGTATGTAATAAACGATCTTCGCACAAAATAATGTACGATACAGAGTGGTATGTTTGTTTTCATGTTCTCGGAAATTAAAAAAGCTCAACTACGTTTCGCTTTTTCAATCTTTTCCTCGACCATGAAAACGTCAACATACCGCTCTTGTAACGTATATTACTATTGTAGCGCTGCTGTGAAATGTCGCAAAGAAAAAAGACATTCAAAAAATGGTTACTCACTTACAAGGTAGGATATCGGTAGGACACGATGGATTTTGTTGAAAGTGTTAATGTAGACTCATTTAAGGCTCCTGAAAACGATGGTGAAGGTCTCTCGTTTCGGAATTGCATATTTGTGAAAATATAGCAATTTTAAAAATCTGAATTGCATGTCGTTCTTGCACAGCTTACTTGCAGAGAGCACTAGAGGCGAGAAAACTACTTTCTTCTATCCCTGTTAGAAATCTAGAAGTGGAATATTTCACATTTGCATTTAAGACGAAATGGATAATATTTAAGGTAGACTCACCTGTTATGTTCACACATGATAATACGGGTTCACCAAGAAATGTTCAGGCATCTTATAATGGCTGCTTCTTCACACTCATGGACACAACAGACGCTATTTCCTACACACAACAGTGTTTGAAATAAATTTTTGAAGGAGTTTATTTTTCTTTCTGTATTGTATCCACATTTTTTTCCATGCATATATTAACATGTCTTGTAGAAAAGGGGAACAGAACTGATGGTAAACAACTGAATGTAACTTTAATGCAAAACTCTGTCGTGAAGGTTAGTATCCGAAGGTTTCATAATACATTTATACCTGAAACAGTCCTTCAGACGTCGAACGACTAGCTTGCACTGTCGGAAGAAATAGACGTCCAAAGGTTGAACAAATCGTGTGCTTTTGACGGAATAATTTCAATCTGAAGTGACTTAACATGAAGAGCATTTTATACTTACTCATTAGAAAATATGTCACAAAAAAATTAAAATAAACTCCTTCAAAAATACACTTCAAATGCTGTTGCTTGTGGGAAATAATGTCTGTTGTGTCGATAAGTGTGAAGAAGCAGCAATAAGATGCCTGTATTGTGAAAAGATGCTGGTCCTGAACATTAGTTTTTTTTTTTTATTTAACGACGATCGCAACTGCCGAAGTTATATCAGCGTCGCCGGTGTGCCGGAATTTTGTCCCGCAGGAGTTCTTTTACATGCCAGTAAATCTATTGATAAGAGCCTGTCGCATTTAAGCACTTTTAAATGCCATCGACCTGGGCCGGGATCGAACCAGCAACCTCGAGCACAGAAGGCCAGCGCTATACCGACTGCGCTACCCATGTCGACAGTATCAAGTATCATAAGGAAGATATTATATGACTGACTGTGTGAAAGTGAAGTTGGAGAACTGAAGTAAGCATTGAAGATGCATCGTATGGAGGAACTTTCTAGAATTTAAATTTTTAAGAGTACTTAGGAATAAGATATAATAAAAAAATTTGGGATATGATGAACAACACCTCATACTGAACAATGTCAAGGGAAAAATTGTTCCGGGGCCGGGTATTGATCCCGGGACCTCTGGTTGAACGTACCAGCGGTCTACCAACTGAGCTACCCGGGAACTCCACACGACACCGTCTCAACTTTTCTCTTTATATCCACACAATTCGCGTGGGCTGACGAAACGCCAGAGACCCACATCGAGTGCACATTTTTTTAAAGAAAAATTTTGAAAAAAAAAATATATATATATATTGGAACTGTTCGAGATGCAGGTACTTTGGAATGGAAGAAACTATACACAATAAAGACATATGAGGGTATCAGAAGCAAAGGGATATAAGTGCACTTACAGTTACGTTTAAGAAAATGTGATTAAAAATGTTCAAGCTTTCGTAAATTTCGTGGAGTTTTGATTTTAAATTTCAATGTGTGATGTCGTTAAAACATATATCCCTTTGCCAATAAATGTTTAAATTTGTGTGCACTCGATGTGGGTCTCTGGCGTTTCGTCAGCCCACGCGAGTTGTGTGGATATAAAGGGAAAAGTTGAGACGGTGTCGGGTGGAGTTCCCGGGTAGCTCAGTTGGCAGAGCGCTGGTACGTTCAACCAGAGGTCCCGGGATCGATACCCGGCCCCGGAACAATTTTTCCCTTGACATTATTCAAATCTGCTTTACAGGGAGCTTTACCTGAAAGACTAGATTTGCACAACACCTCATACTATTTTTAAGACCACAACAAACTTTCATATCTTTTGTCATTTTTGCGTCTGTTCCCCCTTAAGCATTTTCAATTACTGTGCACTGGTTTCAGACACTTAACATGTTCCTGTTTGGCAATATTTGTTGCACTGAAAATTCCGAAATTTCTAAACTACTATATGTACTTTGAATCTGAAACTGGAGCTTTGGATTTTCGTTTTATGTAGCATTATTTTTAAATCAGATTTCAATCAATGTCTACCTTTACATTATACTATATACATTAAATAAATTGACTAACAAATGTTTACTTTTCAATATTCGATCTCTCTTTACATCGATATTTTTATTTAACAGCCACTTTAATCGTTCTCCAATCTGTTTCTAGTCTACTTTTCAGATGAACATCTCGTGTTTATGCTGTAAGAATTTCAACTCTAAACACCAAGTAGCCTGAGACAAGTTATTTAAAGAAGCTCTTGTGTTCTGTTTCGATAATTGTTACACACTCCAGAAACTAGACTAAATAAAATGTGGCTGAACAAAGGATAAATTTTCCTTTGCTAATAAACTCTGGAAAGTTTTATTTACATAAGAATGGTTGCAGCGTGTTTATACCTACGCTTCTAAAGCTCTCTTAGTTGTCGTTCATTTACGCCACACTGCTTTCCTTTTATTTCACACAAAGAGTAAAAAGGAGACGATTTTAGTTCAATTTAGCGACGATATATTTTTAATAGAGTACGGTAATACTGCTTTAAAAAATCGGTGCTTTGAATATAACAAAACTTTCTACGTATTTCGTACTGAATTCTTTAACGTGCCATCAGTGACATTCTTGTTCGTACTTTATCTTCTTCATGCAGCACAGTTGCCAGACTTTCTAATGACACGGAATAATGATACGTGTTAATCTTTTTATTTAATTTGCAAGAAAACCGTCCATTTTATTTAAAAACTGCATTCTTTATGAGTTTCTCTAATGATATGAATAAAAATCAGAATCGTAGGCATTGTAGTTATCAAGTAAAATAGTGCTAACATTTAAGGGAAAATTAGTTCTTTCTGAGAAAAGTAGGATTCATTTGGAACTAATATGGTATCAGAATTTTTTGTTGCACTCTATCCAAGAAATAAGCTGTTAAAATCTGCACAGCTATATTACTTTCATCCTGTACAGTTACATAACAGTACAGTAGATGCGTCATTAAAAACGGATTTTAAAAATATATAAAAATCGATTTTAGCTTCAACTTTACCACCATTTTCATCAGCATAATTTTTAATTATCATTCTGATAATTCCAACTATTCAAATAAATATATTTTGTCTCACTTTTACTGATGTTAATTCTATTTGTAATTGTTCTGTACATTAAGGACGCAGTTTTCTTTAAACCGTTTTATTATTATTTACTAATTCTTTCCTTACTTTCATAAGCTTAGCGTAAGAGTTAAATTAGGGGCAGGTACTTACGGAGATTAATTTTATCATTTGTCTTTTTTAATACTGGTGTCGGCGGAGATTGCTGGAGATTGATTTGTACTCTTGACGGAGATTAATGGAAATCTTGGAAAATATAATTATTTTGGAACTGGAGTATTAACTCAGTATGAATATTACTTTCCAAATGATTAACATTAAAGTTTCGTTGGATTCTGGTAAAGGTGTGGTATGGCCAATAGAATGTTATGTTTTATTTAACGACGCTCGCAACTGCAGAGGTTATATCAGCGTCGCCGGATGTGCCGGAATTTTGTCCCGCAGAAGTTCTTTAACATGCCTGACATGAGCCTGTCGCATTTAAGCACACTTAAATGCCATCGACCTGATCCGGGATCGAACCCGCAACCTTGGGCATAGAAGGCCAGCGCTATACCAACTCGCCAACTAGGTCGACTGGCCAATAGATAATATTTATTGAATTGAGACTGTATTTAACACACATTCATTGGAATGAAAAAGACTTGCAGCCCTTAAATTAACACTTTCACATTATTAGTGAAATGTTGAAATCTTCGTCTTTTGGGTTCACTAATGTAATCAGAACATCTGGAATACCATGTAATAATAATTACTTGGATATATAACAAATTCAATTGAAAAAAAAAAAACGAAAAGAAAATTCAGAACATGGAATTCGCTATAAACGACGCAGTAGTAATAATTCGCGAATGTGTTCATGTTTCGCTATTAGAACTCTATTTCTCGATTTGTCGCGATTGTTTTATCCGCATAGTATTATTAATCAGAATCACTTAATTCGTAAAGATTAGTAAAAAATGCTCATTTCGGGTATCTATTCATATGTATTCATTTCAAATGTAAATTGTAAATAAATTTGAATTTGAAATCTAATATTATGTCGTGATTTTCGCGATCTTCATAAATACCCGGCCCTGGTAACAATATATATTATACTAGAGATTTCTCTGTCTCACCTTTTAGCAACGGCAGCTTCTGCAACTCGCGATTCTTGCTTATGTTGAACCTGGAAGAACTCTGCCGCTTGTCTTTCTTGATGTGAGGCGGTCCCGGATACTTGATCTTGTTGATTTGCGTCGGGGGCGGTACATTGGCCCCTGGCGAGAGCTGCTGCTGTTGAGGTGGCTGCTGGGGCGTTGCCGGTGCCT
This sequence comes from Periplaneta americana, assembly GCF_040183065.1. Lineage (NCBI taxonomy): Eukaryota > Metazoa > Arthropoda > Insecta > Blattodea > Blattidae > Periplaneta > Periplaneta americana. The sequence goes on from NC_091118.1 coordinate 185,074,120, forward strand.
GTGTCGAATTCGCAGTGTTCGTTTTGATCTGGAAATCATAACAAAACACAACAGTTATAAATCATCCTACAGTCAGTGAAGATGAAAACAATAAGTTGATGCGCTATGTATACATTATAAGGAAGGATATATGCCACCAGGAAGCAAGAATGATCGTTGAAAAAGTTTTATTCAGTGTTGTAGTGGTTATCGTTAATGACCCGAAGTTCGCAGGACGATGTTTTCAAGTGGTGATGTAAGTCGTTATGCAAGACTTTCTTCGAAATGGGAGCAGAACTGTTGCCTAAAATTTAAATCCTTTATTTTTTTATTATTTTACGCTCACATGAGACAAGTAATTTGTATAGGTCTACTGTACATTTTTACTGTATTAAAATCAACACACTTAGTATAACGTAATTAACACCTTGATAAATAAGTTCGTGACATTTTTGTTTTTCTTGGAAATTTGTAAGAAAATCTGGCACAGTCATTTTAATGTCATAGTAATGAATTTTACAATTATTAAGAAAGTTTGTGTTAATTATAGTCTAAAGAATAAATAACATTGTCGACATATCCTTTCAAGTTTAACCGAAGAGTAAAGGCATCGGAGGCCACTAGAACCATTTCATTTAAAGGGAGAACGCCATCGGCGAAAGTAAAGATTGGTTCACAATAAACCGGGAATGGAAACGAGAACGAGAACGGAAATGTTAAAATAAATGTACACAATAATTAATTGTGAATGCTTACATTTCAACCGTCACAAGTATTAACATTGTAACTCACTTTCTTCCATTTTTCAGGAGAAGCAAACGAAGTTTTAGAGCTACAATGTTAGTACTGAAAGACAAAGAAACATTTCAAGACCATATTAACTAGCATAACTCAAAACCATAAAAAATTGAGTTACAATGTTAGTGTTTGGGAGGGTCGATTTGAATACATTTTAACAATATTTCCGTTCTCGTTCTCGTTTCCATTCCCGGTTTATTGTGAACCAGCCTTAAGCACGAAAATCGTTTTCTTGTTTTAAAGAGGGCCATGATTATCCATGTCCAAGACGACCGTCCGACTTTGATGAAGTCTATTTAAAATCTTTAATTCACGATGAGACGCGTTAACCAACTCGAGAAATAGCCAATATGATAAATTTTATTGAGACCAATCAACCATCGCACGATATAAGCACTCCATAGGCAAAGTTCAGTGGGTGTTATCATTTCTACTTCTTCCCTCGGTAATCATTTAACTCGTCATCAACATCGATCGTTTTTGTTCCAGATTGTTACTAATGACGAAAAATGGTGTCTTTACAACAAAGTCAAGAACAGGAAGGAATAGCTGAGCTCTAACAAGTAAGTTAATGTTTTTGTATCTGGTGGAACAACGAAGGCGTCATCTACTATGAATTACTTTCGAGGAATGTAACCATCACTGCTGAAATCTATCGCCAACAATTCAGTCGCTTTAAGGCCGCAATTCAAGAGAAATGACCGAGACTACTGCGCAATTCAAGAGAAATGATCGAGAGTACAGCATCAAGTGATTCTGCTGCATGATAATGTCTATCTGCATACTGCTAATGTTACAAAAGCGGTTTTCCAAGAGCTTAGCTGGGAAGTCATCCCACATCCATCTCATTCTCCTGGTCTTCCTCAGCAGAATTGTCATCTTTTCCGCTCTTTATCAAACAATCTCTGGGAAATCTTCTTTAATACCTAACGAAGTTGTTCTTCAAAACTGATCTTACGATTTCAACTGCAAACCACAGGATTTCTTCAGTCAAGGAACAGAAAAACTATCAGAAGGTTGGAAGTCAGTCGAACACAATGCAATGCAATGTAAAATAAATGGTTTTAAATTTAATAAAAGAAAATGGTACCAGTTTATGCATAAACTTAGTAGAAATAAGCGAGGAGAAATTTGTTTTACCGAAAAACAACGACCTTACTTTACGTTTGTTGTGTGTGGCTTCGCATGACTTAGAGTAGGCCTACTGAATGATCCAGATGGCAATCATCAGCCATACAGCCACTGACCCTGACTGTTGCGGGTCAGGACAAGATACTGTGGCCTTCGACAAGCACATATCGATGGCTATTCAGTCAAGACGTGTTTCTCGCTTTTCCTTGTGTTTTAGTGAATTTTCAACAAAACGAAATGGTTGAATTTAAGTAGTTTACTCTAATCCACTAAGAATTCTCATGCAAGATTCATATGTGCTAACGAAATCAGCACCTGAAATTCAGACAGTTCAGAATAGGCTATAATTCTCCGAAGTTAGAATTTCATTGAGGAACTGAGAGATCACATACGTCGCAGTATAGGAACCATTTCTCAAGTGGAAATACGGTGAATAATACTTTTTAGTTTATTATTTAAAGACTACATTATTTGTCATCGATGGTGATAGCGATACATTTGGCGAGACGACGCCGAGGACTGGCCATGTTACTACCTGACATTCTCTCTACACAACACCTGCTAATAAAAAAACAGACCACCGGCGTAGCTTAGTCAGCTAAGGCCTTGCCTGCCGATCCGGAGTTGCACTCGGGCGTGGGTTCGATTCCCGCTTGGGCTGATTACCTGGTTGGGTTTTTTCCGAGGTTTTCTCTAACTATAAGGCAAATATCAGGTAATCTATTGTGAATTCATAGTCTCATCTCGCCAAATACCATCTCGCTATCACCAATTCCTCGTAGTTGATACAGCGTCGTTAAATAACCAAGTATTTATTTTATTTTACTAGGTTATTTTACGACACTTTATCAACAGCTTAGGTTATTTAGCTTCTGAATGAGATGAAGGTGATAATGCCCGTGAAATGAGTCCGGGGTCCAACACCGAAAGTTATCCAGTATTTGCTCATATTGGGCTGAGGGAAAACCCCGGAAAAAACCTCAACCAGGTAACTTGCCCCGACTGGGAATCGAACCCGGGGCACCTGGGTTCGCGGCCAGACGTGCTAGCCGTTACTCCACAGGTGTGGACGTATAACCAAGTAAAAATAATAATAAAAGTCCGTTGCTATTTAATATACAACGTGTAAGGGACGTGCAAATATTTAGACGTAATACGGGGGGATAATAGGGCCTATAGTGAACCACATTATGTAAAAAAATCTCAATCTTAGAAGTTATTTCATAGACATGAAAAATGTCGTATATTTAGATTCTTTAATATTTCCAGGAACAACAGATTCAGTATTCTGGAGTATATGATGCATAGCAAAGAACATGCGTCTATTTGGAATCTGAGTACGGTATTTAGAAATCTTGGCGATAGAGCTTCCTTGCCACGTTTGTAGATTCTCCTCCTGTTCGTACATTTCATGAATATCGGCTTCTTCAGCATTAGTGAGTCCTTCCATTATGTCAAATATTGGCGAGTGAGCTTCCTGAAACATTGTTCCAGACAGAATGTTTAGTCTATGCTCAAGTACATGTGACTGAAAGATGTGCAGATAGTCTAACAGACAGGCGTTTCATAGCACAATCATTCATAAATCAGGTCGTAAAATACGTGACACATTTATGGGAAAACTTCTAGCGTAGAAGAAGTGAATGGCTGCCGCAGTACGGGATCTGGCTACTGGTCTAAAGATCGAGCACGAGTCGGTAAAATGCTGTCCACAACGTCGGAAGAAAAAATGGATTATGAAAACTACCTTATAGTAGATGTTGAAAGAGATGTTCTTCCGCTCGTATACAAGCCTGATATCGTGAGAATATTTTGTCAGTCACTCACTTAAGCTTATCAACTGAAATTCTTATTTCATGCTCAATTTTAGTCTGGAGTGCCTCTAATGTGTGCGGATTTGCTTTTATAAAACAGAGACTAACAGAATAAGCCACCGGCGTGGCTCAGTCGGTTAAGGCGCTTGCCTGATGGTCTTAAGTTGCGCTCGGGCGCGGGTTCGATCCCCGCTTGGGCTGATTACCTGGTTGGTTTTTTTTTTTCGAATATTCCCCAAACGTAAGGTGAATGCCAGGTAATCTATGGCAAATCCTCGGTTTCATCTCGCCAAATACCATCTTACTATCACCAACCTCATCGACGCTAAATAACCTAGTAGTTGATACAGCGTCGTTAAATAACCAACTAAAAAAAAAAACAAAATACATAAACAATAAAATTGTTACCATAGTAACCATAACCACAGTGTTTCTGTACAAAACAAATTAAATATTTTCATTACATTACACTCTTTCAGAGGACATGAATAAACTATAGTGTAATTTAAAAACGTTCTTGATGACGTCATAACTCGAAAAAACCGGTCGCAAAAATTATTTTGTTTCCATAGAAATGCGTATTTCTTTCTAAATAAAAGGTTTGACGTATCTGAGCTTTTTATCCAAAATTTCCTCATTAAATTTGAATTGCAATTATGTGTTGCTTTTGAAAAACCTTGTACATCCACTCTAAGTTGCTTTTAATGTTCAGTACTGGAGAAACGGGTATTAGAAACCAAGAGACAGTTTAGCATTGCTTTGCCTTCACTGATGCTGGACCCGATAAGCAAAAACACCAGAATTTTCACACCACTTTCAATACCGTGAAAATGTTGAACTACACCATTATTATTATTATTATTATTATTATTATTATTATTATTATTATTATTATTATTATTACCGGGCGCTGTTGCGTAGTAGTCATCGCTCCCTTCTTGTATTTGGATCAAGACTTCCATTCCAGGGAGCCAGCTATCCTGACTTAGATTTTTCGTAATTTTCCAAGACTCTCCAGACGAATGTTAGGACAGTACCAATTAAAAAGAGCCGCAACTCACTCTTTCCCAATTCTATACAATCATTCTCAATCACTTTTCATACATCAAACTTATGCGATACCCTGCAGTCTATCCTTGAAGTAGGCTATAATTCCCAGGCAAATGTGGCTTCTAGCGGCCATGACGGAGAAACATGGTACTGTGGAGAAATATATGAGAAATTATTATTATTATTATTATTATTATTATATTATATGAAAAATGAAGGTCAACACTGTATTAATTACAGCTAAGAAATTTATTTTCAAGTGCTCTGAACTTCCGTACTATGTGACGCAATTCCAGGATTGTTCGTCTGTAAGAGGCCCACCTGGAATTTCCAGTTTCTTGCAGGTGTCTTATTGAAGACAGAAGAGACTGCTTTTTCCGCTGAATTACTGTTATTTTAAATAATTTTAAATTACTCAAGTGTCTATAACTTAAGAAAAATTTATGGCCAAATTCAGATATTTTAAAGATAATTTACAATATGAATTTTACTTCAATTTTGTCATTAAGGGATTCCGGACGCCTATTATTATGATTTGAGAGAGTCTGTTACCTATCGATAGGTTCGTTCCAACAGCAGTCAGGAACCGTCCGTAACCGTCGTCAGCATGCGCAGTACAGAAAAAGCGTTCCAACACAATCCGAACCAGTCCTGAACCGGAAACATGTACTGCAGTCGGGCGTTCCAGCAAGCTTTTGACACGGGTTCGGAACGGTCAGAAATAGTCCGCGGTTTGAGGCATGTACGGAAGAGTACGCTAGACGCGCTTGCGCATAAGCTCACCAACGTCTCCTGGATACTGAAGAAGGACATGGTCGACTGTTCACATCAATGAGGTTAAAGATGAAAAGTGACAGTGCAGACGAATGATAAAACTAGAGATTTAATTTAAACTTTCGCCAAAAAGAAAGGGAATGGAAATTATTTGGGTATTGAAATAGTTAATTACAATTTCAACATGCAGCTTTGATTAAAAGTATAATAAATAACATACATACATTAATAATTTAAAAAAAAAAACTATTTTTAAATGAGAGTCCCCCAGTGCACGACATTGAATTGGCGGAATTCTTGCCTTCGATATTTTTTGTCATCTTTTTATAGAAAATGACCGAAATTCTATTTTCTGCAATTAGAATTAGCTGCGAAACGATAATAATTAAGCATCCCGTTCTTAGCAAAGATCATCACAGTTATAGCATCTCTGGATTTAGTACATAACGATCCGTGAAAGCGTTTCAACAGCGTCCACTGTCCAGTCCAGTTTCAATCCCATAGCAGATGCTCAACTAGCGCATGCGCATAAGATGGTACAGGAACCGTACACGAACTGATCCATGAACCGCTTGTTGGAACGAACCTGATATTACATATAGGCAGTTATGTCTTACAGATTTGTCAGATCTTCTGACTAGAGCCCATTACAACACAGTACCTAGATTCTAATATCGGATCTGAATTATGGTCTACCTATTAGAGTTGTGGCGAGATCATGCTACAGATTTAGCTGAAGGTTAATAATTTTGGCATCTTGTGTCTAAGATAATGAGCATCATTAGCGAGCTTCAGCATCACCTCTAATATGTTCAATAGATTCTCATACAGTTTTTTTTAACATGGAGTATAATAGCATCGAGTTCGTATGACTTCAACTTGGACTTTTATTCTACGAGTTAAGTTCCTTACTTTCTCGGATCACCGCCGCCACCAGCTTCCCCAGGCACTTATTTTTCTAATTTTACGAAACGTTAATCTATAACGGTTTAGGATTTTAGTTAATATATTTTTACTGTTTTGTTTGTAATTCGAATTTCTTAATATAATTATATACTTTAAAAATTATGGAAAATAATGTACAATAAAGGTTACCCTCCACATTTTATAGAAATAATAAAATGCCTTTACACAGATACAAAGATAATAATAATAAACACAGGAACATCGAAAACAGAAGAAATCAGAATAAATCAAGGACTCAGACAAGGTTGCAGCCTATCACCTAGATGACTTAATTAAAGAATGGAAAGTGGAGGTATAAAGATTAGTAAAGATACATTTTTAAATGTTCTGTTTGCCGATGATGTAACATTAATACAAAACAGTGAAGAAAAATTGCAATATGGCATTCACAAACTACACCTACTAGGAAAATAAAACTATAATTTGAGCATATCAACTCATAAAACTAAAATAATGGCCCACAGTGGTAAATTTCCAATTCGTACAAAAATAATAGTTGATAATAAGTCCATAGAACAAGTATCTCATTTTGATTATTTAGGTTGTAATATAACTTATGATGTAGATAGAGATATTGACAACAAAATAAGCAAATTCCAGTGGATATGCGGAACAATAAATAGAACACTAAAAAATAAAACTAGAAAAGAAACAAAACTAAAGTTCTATAAAACTATGGCGGTACCCATGTTGACATATGGAAGCGAATCATGGATAATTAAAGAACGAGATAAAAGTAAATTACAGGCTGCGGAGATGAGGTTTCTTCGCAGAGTAAAGGGATGTACAAGAAGGGATTTGATAACAAATGAGGATATCCGTAAAGAATTTAATACGAAAAAGTTGAAGATTATAAAGAAAAGTGGAAAGAACACCTGTCTCGAATGGATAATGAAAGAATTGCAGCACTGATACAACAATACCAACCTAAAGGCAAAAGAGATGTCGGACGTCCTAAGAAGAGGTGGAACTGAATAAAATGTGAAGACGGAACAGGCACTAAGCCTAAACCATGAAGTGATGATGATGATGATGATGATGACTTTAATTAAAATAAAATATCATGAAGTATTTGGAATTTGTACGTACTTATTGTTGAAATCAGACAAACTACTGTTAAAAATAACTAAGTCTGTCCACTGTTAACGTAAACATTAACCACGTCCAGTGACCGCAAGACATTCTACTCACAGAGAAGTAGTGTACAATCTAAATATATGTTATGTATAACAGTATATCATTACTTATTTTTGGTCTGGTGTGCACAGGTCTGGTTTTTGGCGGATGTAAGCATGCAATTTGTTTTGTTTACATTGGGACCCATTGTAAGAGTGAAAGGAGTATAGAGAGAAATGTGCCAGTAATTTTAATACACTCTCAATGGCACTTACGACTACAGGTAAGAAAAGATCTAAACCCAAAACGAAGATAAATCTATACGGTCTTCATGAGGAAGTACTACAAAAGGCATTTCGTAGACAACATATGGAATATTATATCCGTAAAAGGCTATGTAGCTGACAAAAGCAAAGCGATTACATTGATGAAAGTAATCTCACACTACTCCTACTCCTGCTGCTACTAGACGTAATAGCAATATCAGTATCACTAGCAGTAACAAAAAGTTTGATATATTAAATTAAGTTCGACCTTATCCGTCACAGATTTTAAATTTAAAATCTCAGATCTGGCCCTAACTCGAATCGTAACGGCCTCACTGTAGGGTAAAGGTTGGTAAACTATGATACGAGTAATATTGTGATAGTTCTTTTTGAGAATTCATTACAATATTTTACTGAGAGAGAGGAAGATCGATTTTTTGCGTCAACATATTAAGGGAATGTTTGTGGAGAAGTTGCTGCACAAAATCGGTCCTTCTCTCGCTCAGTAAAATCGTAATAACTTCTCAGATTTATTAAAAAGTTCCAAATTTTCCTCAACCCAATGCGAGCAAATGCTGGACCCCGGACTCATTTCACCGGCATTATCACCTTCCTTTCATTCAAACGCTAAATAACCTAGATGTTGATACAGCGTCGTAAAATAACCCAATAAAATAAAATAAAAATTCATCAGCTGGGTACTTAAAAAACGTTCTGGAATGACACCTAGTTCTTGTAAGGTTCTTGGTTCACTGAGTTGATCCCTCTGCCTAATTCGTCGAATACATTTTTCTTCAGATTTTCGCGTTCTAATAGTTGTGTTAGAACACCTGAAGCAACGCGTAGTAATTCTACCCTAAGAATTTGTGCTAGTGGTAATTCTGAGTGTTCACTAGCTACTCGTTTTAATCTCTGAACCACGAGCTTGGCCTTTACATACTCCTGATTCATAGTTGCACTTCATTAATTAAATATCATTGAGAAAAATGGACAAGAAAGAAAGGAATCGTTAAAAATTGGTTTTGGGAAAATGGCATTGGGAAATTCGGATTGGAAAAAATGGATTGGGAAGAAAAGTTAATGGGAAAACTTAACAGTGGGAATGCTAGATTGGGAAAATGATGTGGGAAAAATGTCCGGGAACGGTAATTTCGTTACCCATGACCATTCGAGTCTTCTACATTCGTTACATTTCTTTACTTTCGTTAGCAAGTGCTTAAATTAGTTACTTCCTAGTTAGTTTCGCTACACTCGTCTCACTCTGAGAGAGGAACATAGGTTAAGGGTGTTTGAGAATAAGGTGCTTAGGAAAATATTTGGGGCTAAGCGGGATGAAGTTACAGGAGAATGGAGAAAGTTACACAACGCAGAACTGCACGCATTGTATTCTTCACCTGACATAATTAGGAACATTAAATCCAGACGTTTGAGATGGGCAGGGCATGTAGCACGTATGGGCGAATCCAGAAATGCATATAGAGTGTTAGTTGGGAGACCGGAGGGAAAAAGACCTTTGGGGAGGCCGAGACGTAGATGGGAAGATAATATTAAAATGGATTTGAGGGAGGTGGGATATCATGATAGAGACTGGATTAATCTTGCACAGAATAGGGACCGATGGCGGGCTTATGTGAGGGCGGCAATGAACCTTCGGGTTCCTTAAAAGCCATTTGTAAGTAAGTAAGTACACTCGTTACCAGACGATATCTTGTATAAAGTTAAATGCCACATGCAACGAAAAATTCCTTAAGTACTGGTGTAGTGATAGGGCTAAGTAAACTACGATAATAAGAAAGCTGTCCATTTTACGCAAAATAAACGTACGCACATAGAATACAAAGCAACGATACTGTATCGTGGACATCTGTTATCGCTGCCAACATTGTTTGCAAGAAACTAGGAAAAATTCTTGTCGCAATACATGTAGCTGGAACCTTGCGGCACGCATACTAAACACTGATGATAACTACACTGCAGCCTGCAGTGCCTGCCTGTTGCTATTAATAGTGAAACCGACTTCAGTTTATACAATCTGCCATATCATTAGCTGAATGGCTGCTGCAGTACTTCTATTTTTTTTTCACAATTGTAATATTAGCAAGACTGCACGTACGCCAAAAATATTGCGATTATACTGGTCATACTTTCCTAGTTTATTGCTTAGTAACTTGTGTCACAGTGTTTAAATTACCACATAATACAAATACAGGCTAATATTAGATGCACACAGACAATTAGTTGAGTGGACAGACTGATGGATGGCTAAATGAATAAATATGATGCGAAAGCGAATACATTCACTGATGAATGATGTATGTTTGGTTTGTCGATTACTGATATGTAAAGGATGCTGAGAAACTATATACAGCAACTTTCAGAACACAAAGGGGACAATAAAATAAATATTTTAGCAACGAGATATCAAAGATGATTAAAGAATTACATATATGTTAATATCGTTGAGTCAAATGTCTAAAAAAAAAAATACTTAGTGTAATCGAGTGGAGTCAAATCAGGTGAACGTGGAGACCATCCCATTGGTTCACCATGTCCGATCCCTAATGTTAATGGAACTCAATTTGAACATGTATAAGGCATGTTATACATTAAATCCATGCAGTATGTAACAGTAAGTTTCACTGACATTTCACTCGAGCATGTTAACACGTGTAGCGTCTTAATGAACCAACTGGGATACCTCGTTTCTATAAATAAGGTATTTAGTTTAATAAGGTCCGGGGTTCGATCCCAGGTGGTGACAGGATTTTTTCTCGTTGCCAAACTTTCAGAACGGCCCCAAGGTTCACTCAGCCTTCTATAAAATTGAGTACCGGGTCTTTCCCGGGGGTAAAAGGCGGTCAGAGCGTGGTGCCGACCACACCACCTCATTCTAGTGCCGAAGTTATGGAAAGCATTGGGATCTACCTCCATGCCCCCCAAGTGCCTTCATGGCATGTTACGGGGATACCTTTACCTTTTTTATCCTCTTTATACTCTGAAAGTTTCTGTATATAGTTTTCCAGCACCTTCTAGATGGATACATGGATGGGTGGTTTTGGTGAATAAATGGGTGACAGATTGAAGGGTGGATGCTTTAATGAGAGAATGAGTGGATGTTTTGATGAAGAAATGGATGGATAGCCACTATGAATTATATCAATCCAACATCACTTCGAAATTTCCTGAAATTGGAGTCACAATAAATCTTGGAAGGATTATGAAAATAGTTTACTAGTCCTTTGTTACGGCGCTGTTCACACAAGCCACACCCTGGCATTCGTTGAGAGCCTGTATGCCTATATTCATGAAAAAAATATGCGTGACGCACGCAGAGTTGCTGTTATTCACCGACTTGCTAACGTCACTTCATTTGTATTTTACGCTCAACAATGGACTCAACATATTTGATCAAGAATCTGTCTTTAGAAACTAAACTTGTTATTAATGTAATATTTAACCAGTGGCGGTTCGTGCATAAAATGACAAGGGGTTCACTACTTTTATGATATTACATAGTTTTCCAACAATTTAAACAATATTTCATTTCTGAAAAATTAAAAAAATACTAGTTCTTTAAAGTAGATAATTACCTTAAAATGAACCTGATGATGATGATGATGATGATGACGACGACGACGATGATGATGATCACGATCAATTATCTTTGAAAGAACATAGCGATTTTTCCTTACGTTATCATGCTGTCTTTCAATATTCTGCCTGAAAGCTGAGCTAAGCTGTTGTCTAATTTCTCTTCTTCCAAGGACTGATAAATCTAGGTAAGCATTCTTATGAGCGATAGATTCCTTATGTTTCTTAATTTTCTGTGTCAAATGACCTAAATCTGACACACCAGTGCATGTCCAGCTCGTATATTTACCCTTAACAAACAGCAGGCACGGGAAACAAAATAATATTTGTAGATTCACAACCGCAAATCCAGCTGTCTCATATTTTTTTACATTGAAAGCTCTGCAAAATATCTTACCTTGGTTTTGTTTGTGTTTGCTTTAAATCGGGTTGAGATAACGGTCTTCCAAACTTTTTTATTTTACACTTATCTTCCAAGATTAAAACTGAAAAATTTGATTGTAAAAGATATTGAACACTATTCATTTTGTTTCGAAACGAACACTGGTCACACTCACAGTTGAATATATTAAGACTAAAACACCAAGAAAGACTAGATGGACATTTAAAGGATTGTAAGAAACTATTAATAAATACAACAATCAATAACACACACGTACAAGTGCTAAAAGCGTGATCTCAGCTACAGATTGGAGCTACTTGTCGGTGACTCAGGAGAAGACGAGAGCAGACTGAGGAGGAAGGGATGTGAACAGATAACGAACGACAACACGTCCAAATTTGTACTGCAGTAAGCGGAAACATTAGGTCTCCTTCTGTTCAACTTAGCTTTAATTTCCATACGCATTGTTACTCATGTTTCCTGCACGAGTAATAACCTGGCTACTGGGATGCTTATCTGAGCGATGTTTATAATAATCAGCAGCGATAGTCAAGAAGGTCACATTCTTTCCGCTCGTCTTCTCCTGAGTAATGGACAGTAACTTCCGGTTTGCATCACGAAGTCTTTCGTCTGTCAGCTGTCTCACGATCACGTGACTACAGCTACGCTGGTCCGAACACCAGCGCAACCACATGTTGCCATGCAGTATTTTCCCTTGCCTCTCGCCCCGCACGCAAGTCCAGAAGCTGACTCGTCAAGGTTCAGAGGAGAAATTGAACCTGGGAAGCGCTCGTAAGCATGTAGCCTATTCGTATATATGCGTGCGATCTCTGCTACTCATACGACAAAAATACATCCGAGCCGCAAGTAAACTTATTAAAGATGAGCAAGAAACAATGAGGAATGATAATGTAAATTATAAATAAATTTAAACAATTAAATTGTTTTTTCCTGTGATTTCTCTGAACCATTGAACGCATAGGACGCACCGCCACAGTATTTAACGATTCTAAGGGTACGTACACGTTGAAGCAATGATACATGATAAACGAAACGACCTAGCGACGCTTTGGTATTATCAAAGAATCAAGTGTTCATATCGGAGCAACGAGGACGCGGGAAGCGAACATTGTGATTTATAAGTAGAAGATATTCTGTACATCCACTTAATGAAAGAAGATATATATAAAATATCACCTGCTAAGTTCAAGGGTAATATAACTTAAATACGTATGAAATTGAACCCGTTTCTCATCCCAAAGCAAGTATAAAGTCGTTGTGTTGTGAATGGTTCTTGTGATCACATAACATATGACCAATAAATACACAACTGATCAATTTGCCAATACCTACAATAATTAATTTAATATGTCGAAATAATAATAAATCGATTAATATTCGGATATATTGACAACCACCGGTAATTATACAGATTAATATTATCTTAATCAGAGATCATATGAACGACAAGAGCGAAGAAAATGCAGTTTTTCTTTTTCGTCGCTTTTATCGTGTATCTTCGCTTTTATCGTTACTCGACTATGCACACCTCAATGACAATGCATGCTTCAATTCTCTCTGATATAGCATCGCTGCCTCTTTTATAGTTTATCGTCGCTCCAACGTGTACGTACCCTAAGTCGCATCAAACAATTAAATACTAAATTCTCTACGGTGACCTTACTAATGCAAATTCGTCTGCTACATTCAACAACAAAAAAGTACGCTTTTTATTTATATTTAAATTAAGTTAGATGTAGCGAAGGCTGTTATGTTTCCACCGCAACTCTTCTCCCACCTTGTATCTCTGTCCCCCTAGCTTGGTAGCTGTCAAATGTTCTTTTTTCTTTCATAATACAAAGCACAGTCAACCAACAAACTGAAATGGAATATG